>NC_133141.1:76542524-76842524 GCF_048418815.1 Hemitrygon akajei | reverse complement strand
CTACATCCTTCCCCACCACCCAGACAGTGTGTCCCATACTTCTACACGCTTCCCACCACCCAGACAGTGTGTCCCATACTTCTACACGCTTCCCACCACCCAGGCAGTGTGTCCCATACTTCTACATCCTTCCCCACCACCCAGGCAGTGTGTCCCACACTTCTACATCCTTCCCATCACCCAGGCAGTGTGTCCCATACTTCTACATCCTTCCCACCACCCAGACAGTGTGTCCCATACTTCTACATCCTTCCCATCACCCAGGCAGTGTGTCCCATACTTCTACACCCTTCCCATCACCCAGACAGTGTGTCCCATACTTCTACATCCTTCCCCACCACCCAGACAGTGTGTCCCATACTTCTACACGCTTCCCACCACCCAGGCAGTGTGTCCCATACTTCTACATCCTTCCCCACCACCCAGGCAGTGTGTCCCATACTTCTACATCCTTCCCATCACCCAGGCAGTGTGTCCCATACTTCTACACCCTTCCCACCACCCAGGCAGTGTGTCCCATACTTCTACATCCTTCCCATCACCCAGGCAGTGTGTCCCATACTTCTACACCCTTCCCACCACCCAGGCAGTGTGTCCCATACTTCTACACCCTTCCCATCACCCAGGCAGTGTGTCCCATACTTCTACAACCTTCCCATCACCCAGGCAGTGTGTCCCATACTTCTACACCCTTCCCACCACCCAGTCAGTGTGTCCCATACTTCTACATCCTTCCCATCACCCAGGCAGTGTGTCCCATACTTCTACACCCTTCCCACCACCCAGGCTGTGTGTCCCATACTTCTACATCCTTCCCATCACCCAGGCAGTGTGTCCCATACTTCTACAACCTTCCCACCACCCAGGCAGTGTGTACCATACTTCTACACCCTTCCCATCACCCAGGCAGTGTGTCCCATACTTCTACACCCTTCCCACCACCCAGGCAGTGTGTCCCATACTTCTACATCCTTCCCACCACCCAGGCAGTGTGTCCCATACTTCTACAACCTTCCCATCACCCAGGCAGTGTGTCCCATACTTCTACACCCTTCCCACCACCCTGTCAGTGTGTCCCATACTTCTACATCCTTCCCATCACCCAGGCAGTGTGTCCCATACTTCTACAACCTTCCAATCACCCAGGCAGTGTGTCCCATACTTCTACATCCTTCCCACCACCCAGGCAGTGTGTCCCATACTTCTACACCCTTCCCATCACCCAGACAGTGTGTCCCATACTTCTACACCCTTCCCATCACCCAGGCAGTGTGTCCCATATTTCTACATCCTTCCCCACCACCCAGGCAGTGTGTCCCATACTTCTACACCCTTCCCATCACCCAGGCAGTGTATCCCATACTTCTACACCCTTCCCACCACCCAGGCAGTGTGTCCCATACTTCTACACCCTTCCCACCACCCAGGCAGTGTGTCCCATACTTCTACATCCTTCCCACCACCCAGGCAGTGTGTCCCATACTTCTACATCCTTCCCCACCACCCAGGCAGTGTGTCCCATACTTCTACATCCTTCCCACCACCCAGGCAGTGTGTCCCATACTTCTACACCCTCCCCACCACCCAGGCAGTGTGTCCCATACTTCTACATCCTTCCCCACCACCCAGGCAGTGTGTCCCATACTTCTACACCCTTCCCATCACCCAGGCAATGTGTCCCATACTTCTACACCCCTCCCATCACCCAGGCAGTGTGTCCCATTCTTCTACACCCTTCCCATCACCCAGGCAGTGTGTCCCATACTTCTACACCCTCCCCACCACCCAGGCAGTGTGTCCCATACTTCTACACCCTTCCCACCACCCAGGCAGTGTGTCCCATACTTCTACACCCTGTCCACCACCCAGACAGTGTGTCCCATACTTCTACACCCTTCCCATCACCCAGGCAGTGTGTCCCATACTTCTACACCCTTTCCACCACCCAGGCAGTGTGTCCCATACTTCTACACCCTTCCCATCACCCAGGCAGTGTGTCCCATACTTCTACACCCTTTCCACCACCCAGGCAGTGTGTCCCATACTTCTACACCCTTCCCATCACCCAGGCAGTGTGTCCCATACTTCTACACCCTCCCCATCACCCAGCCAGTGTGTCCCATACTTCTACACCCTTTCCACCACCCAGGCAGTGTGTCCCATACTTCTACACGCTTCCCACCACCCAGGCAGTGTGTCCCATACTTCTACATCCTTCCCCACCACCCAGGCAGTGTGTCCCATACTTCAACATCCTTCCCCACCACCCAGGCAGTGTGTCCCATACTTCTACATCCTTCCCCACCAACCAGGCAGTGTGTCCCATACTTCTACACCCTTCCCACGACCCAGGCAGTGTGTCCCATACTTCTACATCCTTCCCATCACCCAGACAGTGTGTCCCATACTTCTACATCCTTCCCAGCACCCAGGCAGTGTGTCCCATACTTCAACATCCTTCCCCACCACCCAGGCAGTGTGTCCCATACTTCAACATCCTTCCCCACCACCCAGGCAGTGTGTCACATACTTCTACACCCTTTCCACCACCCAGTCAGTGTGTCCCATACTTCTACACCCTTCCCACCACCCAGGCAGTGTGTCCCATACTTCTAAATCCTTCCCACCACCCAGGCAATGTGTCCCATACTTCTACACCCTTCCCGTCACCCAGGCAGTGTGTCCCATACTTCTACATCCTTCCCACCACCCAGGCAGTGTGTCCCATACTTCTACATCCTTCACACCACCCAGGCAGTGTGTCCCATACTTCTACACCCTCCCCATCACCCAGGCAGTGTGTCCCATACTTCTACACCCGTCCCACCACCCAGGCAGTGTGTCCCATACTTCTACACCCTTCCCACCACCCAGGCAGTGTGTCCCATACTTCTACATCCTTCCCCACCACCCAGGCAGTGTGTCCCATACTTCTACATCCTTACCACCACCCAGGCAGTGTGTCCCATACTTCTACACCTTCCCCATCACCCAGGCAGTGTGTCCCATACTTCTACACCCTTCCCACCACCCAGGCAGTGTGTCCCATACTTCTACACCCTACCCACCACCCAGGCAGTGTGTCCCATACTTCTACACCCTCCCCACCACCCAGGCAGTGTGTCCCATACTTCTACACCCTCCCCACCACCCAGGCAGTGTGTCCCATACTTCTACACCCTTCCCACCACCCAGGCAGTGTGTCCCATACTTCTACACCCTCCCCACCACCCAGGCAGTGTGTCCCATACTTCTACACCCTTCCCATCACCCAGGCAGTGTGTCCCATACTTCTACATCCTTCCCCACCAACCAGGCAGTGTGTCCCATACTTCTACACCCTTCCCATCACCCAGGCCGTGTGTCCCATACTTCTACATCCTTCCCACCACCCAGGCAGTGTGTCCCATACTTCTACATCCTTCCCCACCAACCAGGCAGTGTGTCCCATACTTCTACACCCTTCCCATCACCCAGGCAGTGTGTCCCATACTTCTACACCCTTCCCATCACCCAGGCAGTGTGTCCCATACTTCTACACCCTTCCCCACCACCCGGGCAGTGTGTCCCATACTTCAACATCCTTCCCCACCACCCAGGCAGTGTGTCCCATACTTCTACACCCTTCCCATCACCCAGGCAGTGTGTCCCATACTTCTACACCCTTCCCATCACCCAGGCAGTGTGTCCCATACTTCTACACCCTTCCCATCACCCAGACAGTGTGTCCCATACTTCTACACCCTTCCCACCACCCAGGCAGTGTGTCCCATACTTCTACACCCTTCCCATCACCCAGGCAGTGTGTCCCATACTTCTACATCCTTCCCCACCACCCAGGCAGTGTGTCCCATACTTCTACATCCTTCCCCACCACCCAGGCAGTGTGTCCCATACTTCTACATCCTTTCCATCACCCAGACAGTGTGTCCCATACTTCTACACCCTTCCCATCACCCAGACAGTGTGTCCCATACTTCTACATCCTTCCCCACCACCCAGACAGTGTGTCCCATACTTCTACACGCTTCCCACCACCCAGACAGTGTGTCCCATACTTCTACACGCTTCCCACCACCCAGGCAGTGTGTCCCATACTTCTACATCCTTCCCCACCACCCAGGCAGTGTGTCCCACACTTCTACATCCTTCCCATCACCCAGGCAGTGTGTCCCATACTTCTACATCCTTCCCACCACCCAGACAGTGTGTCCCATACTTCTACATCCTTCCCATCACCCAGGCAGTGTGTCCCATACTTCTACACCCTTCCCATCACCCAGACAGTGTGTCCCATACTTCTACATCCTTCCCCACCACCCAGACAGTGTGTCCCATACTTCTACACGCTTCCCACCACCCAGGCAGTGTGTCCCATACTTCTACATCCTTCCCCACCACCCAGGCAGTGTGTCCCATACTTCTACATCCTTCCCATCACCCAGGCAGTGTGTCCCATACTTCTACACCCTTCCCACCACCCAGGCAGTGTGTCCCATACTTCTACATCCTTCCCATCACCCAGGCAGTGTGTCCCATACTTCTACACCCTTCCCACCACCCAGGCAGTGTGTCCCATACTTCTACACCCTTCCCATCACCCAGGCAGTGTGTCCCATACTTCTACAACCTTCCCATCACCCAGGCAGTGTGTCCCATACTTCTACACCCTTCCCACCACCCAGTCAGTGTGTCCCATACTTCTACATCCTTCCCATCACCCAGGCAGTGTGTCCCATACTTCTACACCCTTCCCACCACCCAGGCAGTGTGTCCCATACTTCTACATCCTTCCCATCACCCAGGCAGTGTGTCCCATACTTCTACAACCTTCCCACCACCCAGGCAGTGTGTACCATACTTCTACACCCTTCCCATCACCCAGGCAGTGTGTCCCATACTTCTACACCCTTCCCACCACCCAGGCAGTGTGTCCCATACTTCTACATCCTTCCCACCACCCAGGCAGTGTGTCCCATACTTCTACAACCTTCCCATCACCCAGGCAGTGTGTCCCATACTTCTACACCCTTCCCACCACCCAGTCAGTGTGTCCCATACTTCTACATCCTTCCCATCACCCAGGCAGTGTGTCCCATACTTCTACAACCTTCCAATCACCCAGGCAGTGTGTCCCATACTTCTACATCCTTCCCACCACCCAGGCAGTGTGTCCCATACTTCTACACCCTTCCCATCACCCAGACAGTGTGTCCCATACTTCTACACCCTTCCCATCACCCAGGCAGTGTGTCCCATATTTCTACATCCTTCCCCACCACCCAGGCAGTGTGTCCCATACTTCTACACCCTTCCCATCACCCAGGCAGTGTATCCCATACTTCTACACCCTTCCCACCACCCAGGCAGTGTGTCCCATACTTCTACACCCTTCCCACCACCCAGGCAGTGTGTCCCATACTTCTACATCCTTCCCACCACCCAGGCAGTGTGTCCCATACTTCTACATCCTTCCCCACCACCCAGGCAGTGTGTCCCATACTTCTACATCCTTCCCACCACCCAGGCAGTGTGTCCCATACTTCTACTCCCTCCACACCACCCAGGCAGTGTGTCCCATACTTCTACATCCTTCCCCACCACCCAGGCAGTGTGTCCCATACTTCTACACCCTTCCCATCACCCAGGCAATGTGTCCCATACTTCTACACCCCTCCCATCACCCAGGCAGTGTGTCCCATTCTTCTACACCCTTCCCATCACCCAGGCAGTGTGTCCCATACTTCTACACCCTCCCCACCACCCAGGCAGTGTGTCCCATACTTCTACACCCTTCCCACCACCCAGGCAGTGTGTCCCATACTTCTACACCCTTTCCACCACCCAGACAGTGTGTCCCATACTTCTACACCCTTCCCATCACCCAGGCAGTGTGTCCCATACTTCTACACCCTTTCCACCACCCAGGCAGTGTGTCCCATACTTCTACACCCTTCCCATCACCCAGGCAGTGTGTCCCATACTTCTACACCCTTTCCACCACCCAGGCAGTGTGTCCCATACTTCTACACCCTTCCCATCACCCAGGCAGTGTGTCCCATACTTCTACACCCTCCCCATCACCCAGCCAGTGTGTCCCATACTTCTACACCCTTTCCACCACCCAGGCAGTGTGTCCCATACTTCTACACGCTTCCCACCACCCAGGCAGTGTGTCCCATACTTCTACATCCTTCCCCACCACCCAGGCAGTGTGTCCCATACTTCAACATCCTTCCCCACCACCCAGGCAGTGTGTCCCATACTTCTACATCCTTCCCCACCAACCAGGCAGTGTGTCCCATACTTCTACACCCTTCCCACGACCCAGGCAGTGTGTCCCATACTTCTACATCCTTCCCATCACCCAGACAGTGTGTCCCATACTTCTACATCCTTCCCAGCACCCAGGCAGTGTGTCCCATACTTCAACATCCTTCCCCACCACCCAGGCAGTGTGTCCCATACTTCAACATCCTTCCCCACCACCCAGGCAGTGTGTCCCATACTTCTACACCCTTTCCACCACCCAGTCAGAGTGTCCCATACTTCTACACCCTTCCCACCACCCAGGCAGTGTGTCCCATACTTCTAAATCCTTCCCACCACCCAGGCAATGTGTCCCATACTTCTACACCCTTCCCACCACCCAGGCAATGTGTCCCATACTTCTACATCCTTCCCATCACCCAGGCAGTGTGTCCCATACTTCTGCACCCTTCCCATCACCCAGGCAGTGTGTCCCGTACTTCTACATCCTTCCCATCACCCAGGCAGTGTGTCCCAAACTTCAACACCTTCCCCACCACCCAGGCAGTGTGTCCCATACTTCTACACCCTCCCACCACCCAGGCAGTGTGTCCCATACTTCAACACCTTCCCCATCACCCAGGCAGTGTGTCCCATACTTCTACACCTTCCCCATCACCCAGGCAGTGTGTCCCGTACTTCCACATCCTTCCCATCACCCAGGCAGTGTGTCCCATACTTCTACACCCTTCCCATCACCCAGGCAGTGTGTCCCATACTTCTACACCCTTCCCACCACCCAGGCAGTGTGTCCCATACTTCTACACCTTCCCCATCACCCAGGCAGTGTGTCCCATACTTCTACATCCTTCCCATCACCCAGGCAGTGTGTCCCATACTTCTACACCCTTCCCACCACCCAGGCAGTGTGTCCCATACTTCTACACCTTCCCCATCACCCAGGCAGTGTGTCCCATACTTCTACATCCTTCCACCACCCAGGCAGTGTGTCCCATACTTCTACACCCTTCCCATCACCCAGGCAGTGTGTCCCATACTTCTACACCCTTCCCACCACCCAGGCAGTGTGTCCCATACTTCTACACCTTCCCCATCACCCAGGCAGTGTGTCCCATACTTCTACATCCTTCCACCACCCAGGCAGTGTGTCCCATACTTCCACATCCTTCCCATCACCCAGGCAGTGTGTCCCATACTTCTACACCCTTCCCATCACCCAGGCAGTGTGTCCCATACTTCTACACCCTTCCCACCACCCAGGCAGTGTGTCCCATACTTCTACACCTTCCCCATCACCCAGGCAGTGTGTCCCATACTTCTACATCCTTCCCACCACCCAGGCAGTGTGTCCCATACTTCTACATCCTTCCCACCACCCAGGCGGTGTGTCCCATACTTCTACATCCTTCCCACCACCCAGGCAGTGTGTCCCATACTTCTACACCCTTCCCGTCACCCAGGCAGTGTGTCCCATACTTCTACATCCTTCCCACCACCCAGGCAGTGTGTCCCATACTTCTCCATCCTTCACACCACCCAGGCAGTGTGTCCCATACTTCTACACCCTCCCCATCACCCAGGCAGTGTGTCCCATACTTCTACACCCGTCCCACCACCCAGGCAGTGTGTCCCATACTTCTACACCCTTCCCACCACCCAGGCAGTGTGTCCCATACTTCTACATCCTTCCCCACCACCCAGGCAGTGTGTCCCATACTTCTACACCCTCCCCACCACCCAGGCAGTGTTTCCCATACTTCTACATCCTTACCACCACCCAGGCAGTGTGTCCCATACTTCTACACCTTCCCCATCACCCAGGCAGTGTGTCCCATACTTCTACACCCTTCCCACCACCCAGGCAGTGTGTCCCATACTTCTACACCTTCCCCATCACCCAGGCAGTGTGTCCCATACTTCTACACCCTTACCACCACCCAGGCAGTGTGTCCCATACTTCTACACCCTTCCCACCACCCAGGCAGTGTGTCCCATACTTCTACATCCTTCCCCACCACCCAGGCAGTGTGTCCCATACTTCTACACCCTCCCCACCACCCAGGCAGTGTGTCCCATACTTCTACATCCTTACCACCACCCAGGCAGTGTGTCCCATACTTCTACACCTTCCCCATCACCCAGGCAGTGTGTCCCATACTTCTACACCCTTCCCATCACCCAGGCAGTGTGTCCCATACTTCTACATCCTTCCCCACCAACCAGGCAGTGTGTCCCATACTTCTACACCCTTCCCATCACCCAGGCAGTGTGTCCCATACTTCTACATCCTTCCCACCACCCAGGCAGTGTGTCCCATACTTCTACATCCTTCCCCACCAACCAGGCAGTGTGTCCCATACTTCTACACCCTTCCCATCACCCAGGCAGTGTGTCCCATACTTCTACACCCTTCCCATCACCCAGGCAGTGTGTCCCATACTTCTACACCTTCCCCATCACCCAGGCAGTGTGTCCCATACTTCTACATCCTTCCACCACCCAGGCAGTGTGTCCCATACTTCCACATCCTTCCCATCACCCAGGCAGTGTGTCCCATACTTCTACACCCTTCCCATCACCCAGGCAGTGTGTCCCATACTTCTACACCCTTCCCACCACCCAGGCAGTGTGTCCCATACTTCTACACCTTCCCCATCACCCAGGCAGTGTGTCCCATACTTCTACATCCTTCCCACCACCCAGGCAGTGTGTCCCATACTTCTACATCCTTCCCACCACCCAGGCGGTGTGTCCCATACTTCTACATCCTTCCCACCACCCAGGCAGTGTGTCCCATACTTCTACACCCTTCCCGTCACCCAGGCAGTGTGTCCCATACTTCTACATCCTTCCCACCACCCAGGCAGTGTGTCCCATACTTCTACATCCTTCACACCACCCAGGCAGTGTGTCCCATACTTCTACACCCTCCCCATCACCCAGGCAGTGTGTCCCATACTTCTACACCCGTCCCACCACCCAGGCAGTGTGTCCCATACTTCTACACCCTTCCCACCACCCAGGCAGTGTGTCCCATACTTCTACATCCTTCCCCACCACCCAGGCAGTGTGTCCCATACTTCTACACCCTCCCCACCACCCAGGCAGTGTGTCCCATACTTCTACATCCTTACCACCACCCAGGCAGTGTGTCCCATACTTCTACACCTTCCCCATCACCCAGGCAGTGTGTCCCATACTTCTACACCCTTCCCACCACCCAGGCAGTGTGTCCCATACTTCTACATCCTTCCCATCACCCAGGCAGTGTGTCCCATACTTCTACATCCTTCCCCACCAACCAGGCAGTGTGTCCCATACTTCTACACCCTTCCCATCACCCAGGCAGTGTGTCCCATACTTCTACATCCTTCCCACCACCCAGGCAGTGTGTCCCATACTTCTACATCCTTCCCCACCAACCAGGCAGTGTGTCCCATACTTCTACACCCTTCCCATCACCCAGGCAGTGTGTCCCATACTTCTACACCCTTCCCATCACCCAGGCAGTGTGTCCCATACTTCTACACCCTTCCCCACCACCCGGGCAGTGTGTCCCATACTTCAACATCCTTCCCCACCACCCAGGCAGTGTGTCCCATACTTCTACACCCTTCCCATCACCCAGACAGTGTATCCCATACTTCTACACCCTTCCCACCACCCAGGCAGTGTGTCCCATACTTCTACACCCTTCCTATCACCCAGGCAGTGTGTCCCATACTTCTACATCCTTCCCCACCACCCAGGCAGTGTGTCCCATACTTCTACATCCTTCCCCACCACCCAGGCAGTGTGTCCCATACTTCTACATCCTTTCCATCACCCAGACAGTGTGTCACATACTTCTACACCCTTCCCATCACCCAGACAGTGTGTCCCATACTTCTACATCCTTCCCCACCACCCAGACAGTGTGTCCCATACTTCTACACGCTTCCCACCACCCAGACAGTGTGTCCCATACTTCTACACGCTTCCCACCACCCAGGCAGTGTGTCCCATACTTCTACATCCTTCCCCACCACCCAGGCAGTGTGTCCCACACTTCTACATCCTTCCCATCACCCAGGCAGTGTGTCCCATACTTCTACATCCTTCCCACCACCCAGACAGTGTGTCCCATACTTCTACATCCTTCCCATCACCCAGGCAGTGTGCCCATACTTCTACACCCTTCCCATCACCCAGACAGTGTGTCCCATACTTCTACATCCTTCCCCACCACCCAGACAGTGTGTCCCATACTTCTACACGCTTCCCACCACCCAGGCAGTGTGTCCCATACTTCTACATCCTTCCCCACCACCCAGGCAGTGTGTCCCATACTTCTACATCCTTCCCATCACCCAGGCAGTGTGTCCCATACTTCTACACCCTTCCCACCACCCAGGCAGTGTGTCCCATACTTCTACATCCTTCCCATCACCCAGGCAGTGTGTCCCATACTTCTACACCCTTCCCACCACCCAGGCAGTGTGTCCCATTCTTCTACACCCTTCCCATCACCCAGGCAGTGTGTCCCATACTTCTACAACCTTCCCATCACCCAGGCAGTGTGTCCCATACTTCTACACCCTTCCCACCACCCAGTCAGTGTGTCCCATACTTCTACATCCTTCCCATCACCCAGGCAGTGTGTCCCATACTTCTACACCCTTCCCACCACCCAGGCAGTGTGTCCCATACTTCTACATCCTTCCCATCACCCAGGCAGTGTGTCCCATACTTCTACAACCTTCCCACCACCCAGGCAGTGTGTACCATACTTCTACACCCTTCCCATCACCCAGGCAGTGTGTCCCATACTTCTACACCCTTCCCACCACCCAGGCAGTGTGTCCCATACTTCTACATCCTTCCCACCACCCAGGCAGTGTGTCCCATACTTCTACAACCTTCCCATCACCCAGGCAGTGTGTCCCATACTTCTACACCCTTCCCACCACCCAGTCAGTGTGTCCCATACTTCTACATCCTTCCCATCACCCAGGCAGTGTGTCCCATACTTCTACAACCTTCCAATCACCCAGGCAGTGTGTCCCATACTTCTACATCCTTCCCACCACCCAGGCAGTGTGTCCCATACTTCTACACCCTTCCCATCACCCAGACAGTGTGTCCCATACTTCTACACCCTTCCCATCACCCAGGCAGTGTGTCCCATACTTCTACATCCTTCCCCACCACCCAGGCAGTGTGTCCCATACTTCTACATCCTTCCCATCACCCAGACAGTGTGTCCCATATTTCTACATCCTTCCCCACCACCCAGGCAGTGTGTCCCATACTTCAACATCCTTCCCCACCACCCAGGCAGTGTGTCCCATACTTCTACACCCTTTCCACCACCCAGGCAGTGTGTCCCATATTTCTACATCCTTCCCCACCACCCAGGCAGTGTGTCCCATACTTCAACATCCTTCCCCACCACCCAGGCAGTGTGTCCCATACTTCTACACCCTTTCCACCACCCAGGCAGTGTGTCCCATACTTCTACATCCTTCCCCACCACGCAGGCAGTGTGTCCCATACTTCTACACCCTTCCCACCACCCAGGCAGTGTGTCCCATACTTCTACATCCTTCCCACCACCCAGGCAGTGTGTCCCAAACTTCTACATCCTTCCCCACCACGCAGGCAGTGTGTCCCATACTTCTACACCCTTCCCACCACCCAGGCAGTGTGTCCCAAACTTCAACATCCTTCCCACCACCCAGGCAGTGTGTCCCATACTTCTACACCCTTCCCACCACCCAGGCAGTGTGTCCCATACTTCTACACCCTTCCCACCACCCAGGCAGTGTGTCCCATACTTCTACATCCTTCCCACCACCCAGGCAGTGTGTCCCAAACTTCAACATCCTTCCCACCACCCAGGCAGTGTGTCCCATACTTCTACACCCTTCCCCATCACCCAGGCAGTGTGTCCCATACTTCAACATCCTTCCCACCACCCAGGCAGTGTGTCCCATACTTCTACACCCTTCCCACCACCCAGGCAGTGTGTCCCATACTTCTACACCTTCCCCATCACCCAGGCAGTGTGTCCCATACTTCAACACCTTCCCCATCACCCAGGCAGTGTGTCCCATACTTCTACATCCTTCCCCACCACCCAGGCAGTGTGTCCCATACTTCTACATCCTTCCCATCACCCAGGCCTTGTGTCCCATACTTCTACACCCTTCCCATCACCCAGGCAGTGTGTCCCATACTTCTACACCCTTCCCACCACCCAGGCAGTGTGTCCCATACTTCTACATCCTTCCCATCACCCAGGCCTTGTGTCCCATACTTCTACACCCTTCCCATCACCCAGGCAGTGTGTCCCATACTTCTACACCCTTCCCACCACCCAGGCAGTGTGTCCCATACTTCTACACCCTTCCCACCACCCAGGCAGTGTGTCCCATACTTCTACACCCTTCCCATCACCCAGGCAGTGTGTCCCATACTTCTACACCCTTCCCACCACCCAGGCAGTGTGTCCCATACTTCTACATCCTTCCCATCACCCAGGCCTTGTGTCCCATACTTCTACACCCTTCCCATCACCCAGGCAGTGTGTCCCATACTTCTACACCCTTCCCACCACCCAGACAGTGTGTCCCATACTTCTACACCCTTCCCACCACCCAGGCAGTGTGTCCCATACTTCTACACCCTTCCTATCACCCAGGCAGTGTGTCCCATACTTCTACATCCTTCCCCACCACCCAGGCAGTGTGTCCCATACTTCTACATCCTTCCCCACCACCCAGGCAGTGTGTCCCATACTTCTACATCCTTCCCATCACCCAGGCAGTGTGTCCCATACTTCTACATCCTTCCCATCACCCAGACAGTGTGTCCCATACTTCTACACCCTTCCCATCACCCAGACAGTGTGTCCCATACTTCTACATCCTTCCCACCACCCAGGCAGTGTGTCCCATACTTCTACATCCTTCCCCACCACCCAGGCAGTGTGTCCCATACTTCTACATCCTTCCCACCACCCAGGCAGTGTGTCCCATACTTCTACTCCCTCCACACCACCCAGGCAGTGTGTCCCATACTTCTACATCCTTCCCCACCACCCAGGCAGTGTGTCCCATACTTCTACACCCTTCCCATCACCCAGGCAATGTGTCCCATACTTCTACACCCCTCCCATCACCCAGGCAGTGTGTCCCATTCTTCTACACCCTTCCCATCACCCAGGCAGTGTGTCCCATACTTCTACACCCTCCCCACCACCCAGGCAGTGTGTCCCATACTTCTACACCCTTCCCACCACCCAGGCAGTGTGTCCCATACTTCTACACCCTTTCCACCACCCAGACAGTGTGTCCCATACTTCTACACCCTTCCCATCACCCAGGCAGTGTGTCCCATACTTCTACACCCTTTCCACCACCCAGGCAGTGTGTCCCATACTTCTACACCCTTCCCATCACCCAGGCAGTGTGTCCCATACTTCTACACCCTTTCCACCACCCAGGCAGTGTGTCCCATACTTCTACACCCTTCCCATCACCCAGGCAGTGTGTCCCATACTTCTACACCCTCCCCATCACCCAGCCAGTGTGTCCCATATTTCTACACCCTTTCCACCACCCAGGCAGTGTGTCCCATACTTCTACACGCTTCCCACCACCCAGGCAGTGTGTCCCATACTTCTACATCCTTCCCCACCACCCAGGCAGTGTGTCCCATACTTCAACATCCTTCCCCACCACCCAGGCAGTGTGTCCCATACTTCTACATCCTTCCCCACCAACCAGGCAGTGTGTCCCATACTTCTACACCCTTCCCACGACCCAGGCAGTGTGTCCCATACTTCTACATCCTTCCCATCACCCAGACAGTGTGTCCCATACTTCTACATCCTTCCCAGCACCCAGGCAGTGTGTCCCATACTTCAACATCCTTCCCCACCACCCAGGCAGTGTTTCCCATACTTCAACATCCTTCCCCACCACCCAGGCAGTGTGTCCCATACTTCTACACCCTTTCCACCACCCAGTCAGAGTGTCCCATACTTCTACACCCTTCCCACCACCCAGGCAGTGTGTCCCATACTTCTAAATCCTTCCCACCACCCAGGCAATGTGTCCCATACTTCTACACCCTTCCCACCACCCAGGCAATGTGTCCCATACTTCTACATCCTTCCCATCACCCAGGCAGTGTGTCCCATACTTCTGCACCCTTCCCATCACCCAGGCAGTGTGTCCCGTACTTCTACATCCTTCCCATCACCCAGGCAGTGTGTCCCAAACTTCAACACCTTCCCCACCACCCAGGCAGTGTGTCCCATACTTCTACACCCTCCCACCACCCAGGCAGTGTGTCCCATACTTCAACACCTTCCCCATCACCCAGGCAGTGTGTCCCATACTTCTACACCTTCCCCATCACCCAGGCAGTGTGTCCCGTACTTCCACATCCTTCCCATCACCCAGGCAGTGTGTCCCATACTTCTACACCCTTCCCATCACCCAGGCAGTGTGTCCCATACTTCTACACCCTTCCCACCACCCAGGCAGTGTGTCCCATACTTCTACACCTTCCCCATCACCCAGGCAGTGTGTCCCATACTTCTACATCCTTCCCATCACCCAGGCAGTGTGTCCCATACTTCTACACCCTTCCCACCACCCAGGCAGTGTGTCCCATACTTCTACACCTTCCCCATCACCCAGGCAGTGTGTCCCATACTTCTACATCCTTCCACCACCCAGGCAGTGTGTCCCATACTTCTACACCCTTCCCATCACCCAGGCAGTGTGTCCCATACTTCTACACCCTTCCCACCACCCAGGCAGTGTGTCCCATACTTCTACACCTTCCCCATCACCCAGGCAGTGTGTCCCATACTTCTACATCCTTCCACCACCCAGGCAGTGTGTCCCATACTTCCACATCCTTCCCATCACCCAGGCAGTGTGTCCCATACTTCTACACCCTTCCCATCACCCAGGCAGTGTGTCCCATACTTCTACACCCTTCCCACCACCCAGGCAGTGTGTCCCATACTTCTACACCTTCCCCATCACCCAGGCAGTGTGTCCCATACTTCTACATCCTTCCCACCACCCAGGCAGTGTGTCCCATACTTCTACATCCTTCCCACCACCCAGGCGGTGTGTCCCATACTTCTACATCCTTCCCACCACCCAGGCAGTGTGTCCCATACTTCTACACCCTTCCCGTCACCCAGGCAGTGTGTCCCATACTTCTACATCCTTCCCACCACCCAGGCAGTGTGTCCCATACTTCTCCATCCTTCACACCACCCAGGCAGTGTGTCCCATACTTCTACACCCTCCCCATCACCCAGGCAGTGTGTCCCATACTTCTACACCCGTCCCACCACCCAGGCAGTGTGTCCCATACTTCTACACCCTTCCCACCACCCAGGCAGTGTGTCCCATACTTCTACATCCTTCCCCACCACCCAGGCAGTGTGTCCCATACTTCTACACCCTCCCCACCACCCAGGCAGTGTGTCCCATACTTCTACATCCTTACCACCACCCAGGCAGTGTGTCCCATACTTCTACACCTTCCCCATCACCCAGGCAGTGTGTCCCATACTTCTACACCCTTCCCACCACCCAGGCAGTGTGTCCCATACTTCTACACCTTCCCCATCACCCAGGCAGTGTGTCCCATACTTCTACACCCTTACCACCACCCAGGCAGTGTGTCCCATACTTCTACACCCTTCCCACCACCCAGGCAGTGTGTCCCATACTTCTACATCCTTCCCCACCACCCAGGCAGTGTGTCCCATACTTCTACACCCTCCCCACCACCCAGGCAGTGTGTCCCATACTTCTACATCCTTACCACCACCCAGGCAGTGTGTCCCATACTTCTACACCTTCCCCATCACCCAGGCAGTGTGTCCCATACTTCTACACCCTTCCCATCACCCAGGCAGTGTGTCCCATACTTCTACATCCTTCCCCACCAACCAGGCAGTGTGTCCCATACTTCTACACCCTTCCCATCACCCAGGCAGTGTGTCCCATACTTCTACATCCTTCCCACCACCCAGGCAGTGTGTCCCATACTTCTACATCCTTCCCCACCAACCAGGCAGTGTGTCCCATACTTCTACACCCTTCCCATCACCCAGGCAGTGTGTCCCATACTTCTACACCCTTCCCATCACCCAGGCAGTGTGTCCCATACTTCTACACCTTCCCCATCACCCAGGCAGTGTGTCCCATACTTCTACATCCTTCCACCACCCAGGCAGTGTGTCCCATACTTCCACATCCTTCCCATCACCCAGGCAGTGTGTCCCATACTTCTACACCCTTCCCATCACCCAGGCAGTGTGTCCCATACTTCTACACCCTTCCCACCACCCAGGCAGTGTGTCCCATACTTCTACACCTTCCCCATCACCCAGGCAGTGTGTCCCATACTTCTACATCCTTCCCACCACCCAGGCAGTGTGTCCCATACTTCTACATCCTTCCCACCACCCAGGCGGTGTGTCCCATACTTCTACATCCTTCCCACCACCCAGGCAGTGTGTCCCATACTTCTACACCCTTCCCGTCACCCAGGCAGTGTGTCCCATACTTCGACATCCTTCCCACCACCTAGGCAGTGTGTCCCATACTTCTACATCCTTCACACCACCCAGGCAGTGTGTCCCATACTTCTACACCCTCCCCATCACCCAGGCAGTGTGTCCCATACTTCTACACCCGTCCCACCACCCAGGCAGTGTGTCCCATACTTCTACACCCTTCCCACCACCCAGGCAGTGTGTCCCATACTTCTACATCCTTCCCCACCACCCAGGCAGTGTGTCCCATACTTCTACACCCTCCCCACCACCCAGGCAGTGTGTCCCATACTTCTACATCCTTACCACCACCCAGGCAGTGTGTCCCATACTTCTACACCTTCCCCATCACCCAGGCAGTGTGTCCCATACTTCTACACCCTTCCCACCACCCAGGCAGTGTGTCCCATACTTCTACATCCTTCCCATCACCCAGGCAGTGTGTCCCATACTTCTACATCCTTCCCCACCAACCAGGCAGTGTGTCCCATACTTCTACACCCTTCCCATCACCCAGGCAGTGTGTCCCATACTTCTACATCCTTCCCACCACCCAGGCAGTGTGTCCCATACTTCTACATCCTTCCCCACCAACCAGGCAGTGTGTCCCATACTTCTACACCCTTCCCATCACCCAGGCAGTGTGTCCCATACTTCTACACCCTTCCCATCACCCAGGCAGTGTGTCCCATACTTCTACACCCTTCCCCACCACCCGGGCAGTGTGTCCCATACTTCAACATCCTTCCCCACCACCCAGGCAGTGTGTCCCATACTTCTACACCCTTCCCATCACCCAGACAGTGTATCCCATACTTCTACACCCTTCCCACCACCCAGGCAGTGTGTCCCATACTTCTACACCCTTCCTATCACCCAGGCAGTGTGTCCCATACTTCTACATCCTTCCCCACCACCCAGGCAGTGTGTCCCATACTTCTACATCCTTCCCCACCACCCAGGCAGTGTGTCCCATACTTCTACATCCTTTCCATCACCCAGACAGTGTGTCCCATACTTCTACACCCTTCCCATCACCCAGACAGTGTGTCCCATACTTCTACATCCTTCCCCACCACCCAGACAGTGTGTCCCATACTTCTACACGCTTCCCACCACCCAGACAGTGTGTCCCATACTTCTACACGCTTCCCACCACCCAGGCAGTGTGTCCCATACTTCTACATCCTTCCCCACCACCCAGGCAGTGTGTCCCACACTTCTACATCCTTCCCATCACCCAGGCAGTGTGTCCCATACTTCTACATCCTTCCCACCACCCAGACAGTGTGTCCCATACTTCTACATCCTTCCCATCACCCAGGCAGTGTGCCCATACTTCTACACCCTTCCCATCACCCAGACAGTGTGTCCCATACTTCTACATCCTTCCCCACCACCCAGACAGTGTGTCCCATACTTCTACACGCTTCCCACCACCCAGGCAGTGTGTCCCATACTTCTACATCCTTCCCCACCACCCAGGCAGTGTGTCCCATACTTCTACATCCTTCCCATCACCCAGGCAGTGTGTCCCATACTTCTACACCCTTCCCACCACCCAGGCAGTGTGTCCCATACTTCTACATCCTTCCCATCACCCAGGCAGTGTGTCCCATACTTCTACACCCTTCCCACCACCCAGGCAGTGTGTCCCATTCTTCTACACCCTTCCCATCACCCAGGCAGTGTGTCCCATACTTCTACAACCTTCCCATCACCCAGGCAGTGTGTCCCATACTTCTACACCCTTCCCACCACCCAGTCAGTGTGTCCCATACTTCTACATCCTTCCCATCACCCAGGCACTGTGTCCCATACTTCTACACCCTTCCCACCACCCAGGCAGTGTGTCCCATACTTCTACATCCTTCCCATCACCCAGGCAGTGTGTCCCATACTTCTACAACCTTCCCACCACCCAGGCAGTGTGTGCCATACTTCTACACCCTTCCCATCACCCAGGCAGTGTGTCCCATACTTCTACACCCTTCCCACCACCCAGGCAGTGTGTCCCATACTTCTACATCCTTCCCACCACCCAGGCAGTGTGTCCCATACTTCTACAACCTTCCCATCACCCAGGCAGTGTGTCCCATACTTCTACACCCTTCCCACCACCCAGTCAGTGTGTCCCATACTTCTACATCCTTCCCATCACCCAGGCAGTGTGTCCCATACTTCTACAACCTTCCAATCACCCAGGCAGTGTGTCCCATACTTCTACATCCTTCCCACCACCCAGGCAGTGTGTCCCATACTTCTACACCCTTCCCATCACCCAGACAGTGTGTCCCATACTTCTACACCCTTCCCATCACCCAGGCAGTGTGTCCCATACTTCTACATCCTTCCCCACCACCCAGGCAGTGTGTCCCATACTTCTACATCCTTCCCATCACCCAGACAGTGTGTCCCATATTTCTACATCCTTCCCCACCACCCAGGCAGTGTGTCCCATACTTCAACATCCTTCCCCACCACCCAGGCAGTGTGTCCCATACTTCTACACCCTTTCCACCACCCAGGCAGTGTGTCCCATATTTCTACATCCTTCCCCACCACCCAGGCAGTGTGTCCCATACTTCAACATCCTTCCCCACCACCCAGGCAGTGTGTCCCATACTTCTACACCCTTTCCACCACCCAGGCAGTGTGTCCCATACTTCTACATCCTTCCCCACCACGCAGGCAGTGTGTCCCATACTTCTACACCCTTCCCACCACCCAGGCAGTGTGTCCCATACTTCTACATCCTTCCCACCACCCAGGCAGTGTGTCCCAAACTTCTACATCCTTCCCCACCACGCAGGCAGTGTGTCCCATACTTCTACACCCTTCCCACCACCCAGGCAGTGTGTCCCAAACTTCAACATCCTTCCCACCACCCAGGCAGTGTGTCCCATACTTCTACACCCTTCCCACCACCCAGGCAGTGTGTCCCATACTTCTACATCCTTCCCACCACCCAGGCAGTGTGTCCCAAACTTCAACATCCTTCCCACCACCCAGGCAGTGTGTCCCATACTTCTACACCCTTCCCCATCACCCAGGCAGTGTGTCCCATACTTCAACATCCTTCCCACCACCCAGGCAGTGTGTCCCATACTTCTACACCCTTCCCACCACCCAGGCAGTGTGTCCCATACTTCTACACCTTCCCCATCACCCAGGCAGTGTGTCCCATACTTCAACACCTTCCCCATCACCCAGGCAGTGTGTCCCATACTTCTACATCCTTCCCCACCACCCAGGCAGTGTGTCCCATACTTCTACATCCTTCCCATCACCCAGGCCTTGTGTCCCATACTTCTACACCCTTCCCATCACCCAGGCAGTGTGTCCCATACTTCTACACCCTTCCCACCACCCAGGCAGTGTGTCCCATACTTCTACATCCTTCCCATCACCCAGGCCTTGTGTCCCATACTTCTACACCCTTCCCATCACCCAGGCAGTGTGTCCCATACTTCTACACCCTTCCCACCACCCAGGCAGTGTGTCCCATACTTCTACACCCTTCCCACCACCCAGGCAGTGTGTCCCATACTTCTACACCCTTCCCATCACCCAGGCAGTGTGTCCCATACTTCTACACCCTTCCCACCACCCAGGCAGTGTGTCCCATACTTCTACATCCTTCCCATCACCCAGGCCTTGTGTCCCATACTTCTACACCCTTCCCATCACCCAGGCAGTGTGTCCCATACTTCTACACCCTTCCCACCACCCAGACAGTGTGTCCCATACTTCTACACCCTTCCCACCACCCAGGCAGTGTGTCCCATACTTCTACACCCTTCCTATCACCCAGGCAGTGTGTCCCATACTTCTACATCCTTCCCCACCACCCAGGCAGTGTGTCCCATACTTCTACATCCTTCCCCACCACCCAGGCAGTGTGTCCCATACTTCTACATCCTTCCCATCACCCAGGCAGTGTGTCCCATACTTCTACATCCTTCCCATCACCCAGACAGTGTGTCCCATACTTCTACACCCTTCCCATCACCCAGACAGTGTGTCCCATACTTCTACATCCTTCCCCACCACCCAGACAGTGTGTCCCATACTTCTACACGCTTCCCACCACCCAGACAGTGTGTCCCATACTTCTACACGCTTCCCACCACCCAGGCAGTGTGTCCCATACTTCTACATCCTTCCCCACCACCCAGGCAGTGTGTCCCACACTTCTACATCCTTCCCATCACCCAGGCAGTGTGTCCCATACTTCTACATCCTTCCCACCACCCAGACAGTGTGTCCCATACTTCTACATCCTTCCCATCACCCAGGCAGTGTGTCCCATACTTCTACACCCTTCCCATCACCCAGACAGTGTGTCCCATACTTCTACATCCTTCCCCACCACCCAGACAGTGTGTCCCATACTTCTACACGCTTCCCACCACCCAGGCAGTGTGTCCCATACTTCTACATCCTTCCCCACCACCCAGGCAGTGTGTCCCATACTTCTACATCCTTCCCATCACCCAGGCAGTGTGTCCCATACTTCTACACCCTTCCCACCACCCAGGCAGTGTGTCCCATACTTCTACATCCTTCCCATCACCCAGGCAGTGTGTCCCATACTTCTACACCCTTCCCACCACCCAGGCAGTGTGTCCCATTCTTCTACACCCTTCCCATCACCCAGGCAGTGTGTCCCATACTTCTACAACCTTCCCATCACCCAGGCAGTGTGTCCCATACTTCTACACCCTTCCCACCACCCAGTCAGTGTGTCCCATACTTCTACATCCTTCCCATCACCCAGGCAGTGTGTCCCATACTTCTACACCCTTCCCACCACCCAGGCAGTGTGTCCCATACTTCTACATCCTTCCCATCACCCAGGCAGTGTGTCCCATACTTCTACAACCTTCCCACCACCCAGGCAGTGTGTACCATACTTCTACACCCTTCCCATCACCCAGGCAGTGTGTCCCATACTTCTACACCCTTCCCACCACCCAGGCAGTGTGTCCCATACTTCTACATCCTTCCCATCACCCAGACAGTGTGTCCCATACTTCTACATCCTTCCCAGCACCCAGGCAGTGTGTCCCATACTTCAACATCCTTCCCCACCACCCAGGCAGTGTGTCCCATACTTCAACATCCTTCCCCACCACCCAGGCAGTGTGTCCCATACTTCTACACCCTTTCCACCACCCAGTCAGAGTGTCCCATACTTCTACACCCTTCCCACCACCCAGGCAGTGTGTCCCATACTTCTAAATCCTTCCCACCACCCAGGCAATGTGTCCCATACTTCTACACCCTTCCCACCACCCAGGCAATGTGTCCCATACTTCTATATCCTTCCCATCACCCAGGCAGTGTGTCCCATACTTCTGCACCCTTCCCATCACCCAGGCAGTGTGTCCCGTACTTCTACATCCTTCCCATCACCCAGGCAGTGTGTCCCAAACTTCAACACCTTCCCCACCACCCAGGCAGTGTGTCCCATACTTCTACACCCTCCCACCACCCAGGCAGTGTGTCCCATACTTCAACACCTTCCCCATCACCCAGGCAGTGTGTCCCATACTTCTACACCTTCCCCATCACCCAGGCAGTGTGTCCCGTACTTCCACATCCTTCCCATCACCCAGGCAGTGTGTCCCATACTTCTACACCCTTCCCATCACCCAGGCAGTGTGTCCCATACTTCTACACCCTTCCCACCACCCAGTCAGTGTGTCCCATACTTCTACATCCTTCCCATCACCCAGGCACTGTGTCCCATACTTCTACACCCTTCCCACCACCCAGGCAGTGTGTCCCATACTTCTACATCCTTCCCATCACCCAGGCAGTGTGTCCCATACTTCTACAACCTTCCCACCACCCAGGCAGTGTGTGCCATACTTCTACACCCTTCCCATCACCCAGGCAGTGTGTCCCATACTTCTACACCCTTCCCACCACCCAGGCAGTGTGTCCCATACTTCTACATCCTTCCCACCACCCAGGCAGTGTGTCCCATACTTCTACAACCTTCCCATCACCCAGGCAGTGTGTCCCATACTTCTACACCCTTCCCACCACCCAGTCAGTGTGTCCCATACTTCTACATCCTTCCCATCACCCAGGCAGTGTGTCCCATACTTCTACAACCTTCCAATCACCCAGGCAGTGTGTCCCATACTTCTACATCCTTCCCACCACCCAGGCAGTGTGTCCCATACTTCTACACCCTTCCCATCACCCAGACAGTGTGTCCCATACTTCTACACCCTTCCCATCACCCAGGCAGTGTGTCCCATACTTCTACATCCTTCCCCACCACCCAGGCAGTGTGTCCCATACTTCTACATCCTTCCCATCACCCAGACAGTGTGTCCCATATTTCTACATCCTTCCCCACCACCCAGGCAGTGTGTCCCATACTTCAACATCCTTCCCCACCACCCAGGCAGTGTGTCCCATACTTCTACACCCTTTCCACCACCCAGGCAGTGTGTCCCATATTTCTACATCCTTCCCCACCACCCAGGCAGTGTGTCCCATACTTCAACATCCTTCCCCACCACCCAGGCAGTGTGTCCCATACTTCTACACCCTTTCCACCACCCAGGCAGTGTGTCCCATACTTCTACATCCTTCCCCACCACGCAGGCAGTGTGTCCCATACTTCTACACCCTTCCCACCACCCAGGCAGTGTGTCCCATACTTCTACATCCTTCCCACCACCCAGGCAGTGTGTCCCAAACTTCTACATCCTTCCCCACCACGCAGGCAGTGTGTCCCATACTTCTACACCCTTCCCACCACCCAGGCAGTGTGTCCCAAACTTCAACATCCTTCCCACCACCCAGGCAGTGTGTCCCATACTTCTACACCCTTCCCACCACCCAGGCAGTGTGTCCCATACTTCTACATCCTTCCCACCACCCAGGCAGTGTGTCCCAAACTTCAACATCCTTCCCACCACCCAGGCAGTGTGTCCCATACTTCTACACCCTTCCCCATCACCCAGGCAGTGTGTCCCATACTTCAACATCCTTCCCACCACCCAGGCAGTGTGTCCCATACTTCTACACCCTTCCCACCACCCAGGCAGTGTGTCCCATACTTCTACACCTTCCCCATCACCCAGGCAGTGTGTCCCATACTTCAACACCTTCCCCATCACCCAGGCAGTGTGTCCCATACTTCTACATCCTTCCCCACCACCCAGGCAGTGTGTCCCATACTTCTACATCCTTCCCATCACCCAGGCCTTGTGTCCCATACTTCTACACCCTTCCCATCACCCAGGCAGTGTGTCCCATACTTCTACACCCTTCCCACCACCCAGGCAGTGTGTCCCATACTTCTACATCCTTCCCATCACCCAGGCCTTGTGTCCCATACTTCTACACCCTTCCCATCACCCAGGCAGTGTGTCCCATACTTCTACACCCTTCCCACCACCCAGGCAGTGTGTCCCATACTTCTACACCCTTCCCACCACCCAGGCAGTGTGTCCCATACTTCTACACCCTTCCCATCACCCAGGCAGTGTGTCCCATACTTCTACACCCTTCCCACCACCCAGGCAGTGTGTCCCATACTTCTACATCCTTCCCATCACCCAGGCCTTGTGTCCCATACTTCTACACCCTTCCCATCACCCAGGCAGTGTGTCCCATACTTCTACACCCTTCCCACCACCCAGACAGTGTGTCCCATACTTCTACACCCTTCCCACCACCCAGGCAGTGTGTCCCATACTTCTACACCCTTCCTATCACCCAGGCAGTGTGTCCCATACTTCTACATCCTTCCCCACCACCCAGGCAGTGTGTCCCATACTTCTACATCCTTCCCCACCACCCAGGCAGTGTGTCCCATACTTCTACATCCTTCCCATCACCCAGGCAGTGTGTCCCATACTTCTACATCCTTCCCATCACCCAGACAGTGTGTCCCATACTTCTACACCCTTCCCATCACCCAGACAGTGTGTCCCATACTTCTACATCCTTCCCCACCACCCAGACAGTGTGTCCCATACTTCTACACGCTTCCCACCACCCAGACAGTGTGTCCCATACTTCTACACGCTTCCCACCACCCAGGCAGTGTGTCCCATACTTCTACATCCTTCCCCACCACCCAGGCAGTGTGTCCCACACTTCTACATCCTTCCCATCACCCAGGCAGTGTGTCCCATACTTCTACATCCTTCCCACCACCCAGACAGTGTGTCCCATACTTCTACATCCTTCCCATCACCCAGGCAGTGTGTCCCATACTTCTACACCCTTCCCATCACCCAGACAGTGTGTCCCATACTTCTACATCCTTCCCCACCACCCAGACAGTGTGTCCCATACTTCTACACGCTTCCCACCACCCAGGCAGTGTGTCCCATACTTCTACATCCTTCCCCACCACCCAGGCAGTGTGTCCCATACTTCTACATCCTTCCCATCACCCAGGCAGTGTGTCCCATACTTCTACACCCTTCCCACCACCCAGGCAGTGTGTCCCATACTTCTACATCCTTCCCATCACCCAGGCAGTGTGTCCCATACTTCTACACCCTTCCCACCACCCAGGCAGTGTGTCCCATTCTTCTACACCCTTCCCATCACCCAGGCAGTGTGTCCCATACTTCTACAACCTTCCCATCACCCAGGCAGTGTGTCCCATACTTCTACACCCTTCCCACCACCCAGTCAGTGTGTCCCATACTTCTACATCCTTCCCATCACCCAGGCAGTGTGTCCCATACTTCTACACCCTTCCCACCACCCAGGCAGTGTGTCCCATACTTCTACATCCTTCCCATCACCCAGGCAGTGTGTCCCATACTTCTACAACCTTCCCACCACCCAGGCAGTGTGTACCATACTTCTACACCCTTCCCATCACCCAGGCAGTGTGTCCCATACTTCTACACCCTTCCCACCACCCAGGCAGTGTGTCCCATACTTCTACATCCTTCCCATCACCCAGACAGTGTGTCCCATACTTCTACATCCTTCCCAGCACCCAGGCAGTGTGTCCCATACTTCAACATCCTTCCCCACCACCCAGGCAGTGTGTCCCATACTTCAACATCCTTCCCCACCACCCAGGCAGTGTGTCCCATACTTCTACACCCTTTCCACCACCCAGTCAGAGTGTCCCATACTTCTACACCCTTCCCACCACCCAGGCAGTGTGTCCCATACTTCTAAATCCTTCCCACCACCCAGGCAATGTGTCCCATACTTCTACACCCTTCCCACCACCCAGGCAATGTGTCCCATACTTCTATATCCTTCCCATCACCCAGGCAGTGTGTCCCATACTTCTGCACCCTTCCCATCACCCAGGCAGTGTGTCCCGTACTTCTACATCCTTCCCATCACCCAGGCAGTGTGTCCCAAACTTCAACACCTTCCCCACCACCCAGGCAGTGTGTCCCATACTTCTACACCCTCCCACCACCCAGGCAGTGTGTCCCATACTTCAACACCTTCCCCATCACCCAGGCAGTGTGTCCCATACTTCTACACCTTCCCCATCACCCAGGCAGTGTGTCCCGTACTTCCACATCCTTCCCATCACCCAGGCAGTGTGTCCCATACTTCTACACCCTTCCCATCACCCAGGCAGTGTGTCCCATACTTCTACACCCTTCCCACCACCCAGGCAGTGTGTCCCATACTTCTACACCTTCCCCATCACCCAGGCAGTGTGTCCCATACTTCTACATCCTTCCCATCACCCAGGCAGTGTGTCCCATACTTCTACACCCTTCCCACCACCCAGGCAGTGTGTCCCATACTTCTACACCTTCCCCATCACCCAGGCAGTGTGTCCCATACTTCTACATCCTTCCACCACCCAGGCAGTGTGTCCCATACTTCTACACCCTTCCCATCACCCAGGCAGTGTGTCCCATACTTCTACACCCTTCCCACCACCCAGGCAGTGTGTCCCATACTTCTACACCTTCCCCATCACCCAGGCAGTGTGTCCCATACTTCTACATCCTTCCACCACCCAGGCAGTGTGTCCCATACTTCCACATCCTTCCCATCACCCAGGCAGTGTGTCCCATACTTCTACACCCTTCCCATCACCCAGGCAGTGTGTCCCATACTTCTACACCCTTCCCACCACCCAGGCAGTGTGTCCCATACTTCTACACCTTCCCCATCACCCAGGCAGTGTGTCCCATACTTCTACATCCTTCCCACCACCCAGGCAGTGTGTCCCATACTTCTACATCCTTCCCACCACCCAGGCGGTGTGTCCCATACTTCTACACCCTTCCCGTCACCCAGGCAGTGTGTCCCATACTTCTACATCCTTCCCACCACCCAGGCAGTGTGTCCCATACTTCTCCATCCTTCACACCACCCAGGCAGTGTGTCCCATACTTCTACACCCTCCCCATCACCCAGGCAGTGTGTCCCATACTTCTACACCCGTCCCACCACCCAGGCAGTGTGTCCCATACTTCTACACCCTTCCCACCACCCAGGCAGTGTGTCCCATACTTCTACATCCTTCCCCACCACCCAGGCAGTGTGTCCCATACTTCTACACCCTCCCCACCACCCAGGCAGTGTGTCCCATACTTCTACATCCTTACCACCACCCAGGCAGTGTGTCCCATACTTCTACACCTTCCCCATCACCCAGGCAGTGTGTCCCATACTTCTACACCCTTCCCACCACCCAGGCAGTGTGTCCCATACTTCTACACCTTCCCCATCACCCAGGCAGTGTGTCCCATACTTCTACACCCTTACCACCACCCAGGCAGTGTGTCCCATACTTCTACACCCTTCCCACCACCCAGGCAGTGTGTCCCATACTTCTACATCCTTCCCCACCACCCAGGCAGTGTGTCCCATACTTCTACACCCTCCCCACCACCCAGGCAGTGTGTCCCATACTTCTACATCCTTACCACCACCCAGGCAGTGTGTCCCATACTTCTACACCTTCCCCATCACCCAGGCAGTGTGTCCCATACTTCTACACCCTTCCCATCACCCAGGCAGTGTGTCCCATACTTCTACATCCTTCCCCACCAACCAGGCAGTGTGTCCCATACTTCTACACCCTTCCCATCACCCAGGCAGTGTGTCCCATACTTCTACATCCTTCCCACCACCCAGGCAGTGTGTCCCATACTTCTACATCCTTCCCCACCAACCAGGCAGTGTGTCCCATACTTCTACACCCTTCCCATCACCCAGGCAGTGTGTCCCATACTTCTACACCCTTCCCATCACCCAGGCAGTGTGTCCCATACTTCTACACCTTCCCCATCACCCAGGCAGTGTGTCCCATACTTCTACATCCTTCCACCACCCAGGCAGTGTGTCCCATACTTCCACATCCTTCCCATCACCCAGGCAGTGTGTCCCATACTTCTACACCCTTCCCATCACCCAGGCAGTGTGTCCCATACTTCTACACCCTTCCCACCACCCAGGCAGTGTGTCCCATACTTCTACACCCTTCCCACCACCCAGGCAGTGTGTCCCATACTTCTACATCCTTCCCATCACCCAGGCAGTGTGTCCCATACTTCTACAACCTTCCCACCACCCAGGCAGTGTGTGCCATACTTCTACACCCTTCCCATCACCCAGGCAGTGTGTCCCATACTTCTACACCCTTCCCACCACCCAGGCAGTGTGTCCCATACTTCTACATCCTTCCCACCACCCAGGCAGTGTGTCCCATACTTCTACAACCTTCCCATCACCCAGGCAGTGTGTCCCATACTTCTACACCCTTCCCACCACCCAGTCAGTGTGTCCCATACTTCTACATCCTTCCCATCACCCAGGCAGTGTGTCCCATACTTCTACAACCTTCCAATCACCCAGGCAGTGTGTCCCATACTTCTACATCCTTCCCACCACCCAGGCAGTGTGTCCCATACTTCTACACCCTTCCCATCACCCAGACAGTGTGTCCCATACTTCTACACCCTTCCCATCACCCAGGCAGTGTGTCCCATACTTCTACATCCTTCCCCACCACCCAGGCAGTGTGTCCCATACTTCTACATCCTTCCCATCACCCAGACAGTGTGTCCCATATTTCTACATCCTTCCCCACCACCCAGGCAGTGTGTCCCATACTTCAACATCCTTCCCCACCACCCAGGCAGTGTGTCCCATACTTCTACACCCTTTCCACCACCCAGGCAGTGTGTCCCATATTTCTACATCCTTCCCCACCACCCAGGCAGTGTGTCCCATACTTCAACATCCTTCCCCACCACCCAGGCAGTGTGTCCCATACTTCTACACCCTTTCCACCACCCAGGCAGTGTGTCCCATACTTCTACATCCTTCCCCACCACGCAGGCAGTGTGTCCCATACTTCTACACCCTTCCCAACACCCAGGCAGTGTGTCCCATACTTCTACATCCTTCCCACCACCCAGGCAGTGTGTCCCAAACTTCTACATCCTTCCCCACCACGCAGGCAGTGTGTCCCATACTTCTACACCCTTCCCACCACCCAGGCAGTGTGTCCCAAACTTCAACATCCTTCCCACCACCCAGGCAGTGTGTCCCATACTTCTACACCCTTCCCACCACCCAGGCAGTGTGTCCCATACTTCTACACCCTTCCCACCACCCAGGCAGTGTGTCCCATACTTCTACATCCTTCCCACCACCCAGGCAGTGTGTCCCAAACTTCAACATCCTTCCCACCACCCAGGCAGTGTGTCCCATACTTCTACACCCTTCCCCATCACCCAGGCAGTGTGTCCCATACTTCAACATCCTTCCCACCACCCAGGCAGTGTGTCCCATACTTCTACACCCTTCCCACCACCCAGGCAGTGTGTCCCATACTTCTACACCTTCCCCATCACCCAGGCAGTGTGTCCCATACTTCAACACCTTCCCCATCACCCAGGCAGTGTGTCCCATACTTCTACATCCTTCCCCACCACCCAGGCAGTGTGTCCCATACTTCTACATCCTTCCCATCACCCAGGCCTTGTGTCCCATACTTCTACACCCTTCCCATCACCCAGGCAGTGTGTCCCATACTTCTACACCCTTCCCACCACCCCGGCAGTGTGTCCCATACTTCTACATCCTTCCCATCACCCAGGCCTTGTGTCCCATACTTCTACACCCTTCCCATCACCCAGGCAGTGTGTCCCATACTTCTACACCCTTCCCACCACCCAGGCAGTGTGTCCCATACTTCTACACCCTTCCCACCACCCAGGCAGTGTGTCCCATACTTCTACACCCTTCCCATCACCCAGGCAGTGTGTCCCATACTTCTACACCCTTCCCACCACCCAGGCAGTGTGTCCCATACTTCTACATCCTTCCCATCACCCAGGCCTTGTGTCCCATACTTCTACACCCTTCCCATCACCCAGGCAGTGTGTCCCATACTTCTACACCCTTCCCACCACCCAGACAGTGTGTCCCATACTTCTACACCCTTCCCACCACCCAGGCAGTGTGTCCCATACTTCTACACCCTTCCTATCACCCAGGCAGTGTGTCCCATACTTCTACATCCTTCCCCACCACCCAGGCAGTGTGTCCCATACTTCTACATCCTTCCCCACCACCCAGGCAGTGTGTCCCATACTTCTACATCCTTCCCATCACCCAGGCAGTGTGTCCCATACTTCTACATCCTTCCCATCACCCAGACAGTGTGTCCCATACTTCTACACCCTTCCCATCACCCAGACAGTGTGTCCCATACTTCTACATCCTTCCCCACCACCCAGACAGTGTGTCCCATACTTCTACACGCTTCCCACCACCCAGACAGTGTGTCCCATACTTCTACACGCTTCCCACCACCCAGGCAGTGTGTCCCATACTTCTACATCCTTCCCCACCACCCAGGCAGTGTGTCCCACACTTCTACATCCTTCCCATCACCCAGGCAGTGTGTCCCATACTTCTACATCCTTCCCACCACCCAGACAGTGTGTCCCATACTTCTACATCCTTCCCATCACCCAGGCAGTGTGTCCCATACTTCTACACCCTTCCCATCACCCAGACAGTGTGTCCCATACTTCTACATCCTTCCCCACCACCCAGACAGTGTGTCCCATACTTCTACACGCTTCCCACCACCCAGGCAGTGTGTCCCATACTTCTACATCCTTCCCCACCACCCAGGCAGTGTGTCCCATACTTCTACATCCTTCCCATCACCCAGGCAGTGTGTCCCATACTTCTACACCCTTCCCACCACCCAGGCAGTGTGTCCCATACTTCTACATCCTTCCCATCACCCAGGCAGTGTGTCCCATACTTCTACACCCTTCCCACCACCCAGGCAGTGTGTCCCATTCTTCTACACCCTTCCCATCACCCAGGCAGTGTGTCCCATACTTCTACAACCTTCCCATCACCCAGGCAGTGTGTCCCATACTTCTACACCCTTCCCACCACCCAGTCAGTGTGTCCCATACTTCTACATCCTTCCCATCACCCAGGCAGTGTATCCCATACTTCTACACCCTTCCCACCACCCAGGCAGTGTGTCCCATACTTCTACATCCTTCCCATCACCCAGGCAGTGTGTCCCATACTTCTACAACCTTCCCACCACCCAGGCAGTGTGTACCATACTTCTACACCCTTCCCATCACCCAGGCAGTGTGTCCCATACTTCTACACCCTTCCCACCACCCAGGCAGTGTGTCCCATACTTCTACATCCTTCCCATCACCCAGACAGTGTGTCCCATACTTCTACATCCTTCCCAGCACCCAGGCAGTGTGTCCCATACTTCAACATCCTTCCCCACCACCCAGGCAGTGTGTCCCATACTTCAACATCCTTCCCCACCACCCAGGCAGTGTGTCCCATACTTCTACACCCTTTCCACCACCCAGTCAGAGTGTCCCATACTTCTACACCCTTCCCACCACCCAGGCAGTGTGTCCCATACTTCTAAATCCTTCCCACCACCCAGGCAATGTGTCCCATACTTCTACACCCTTCCCACCACCCAGGCAATGTGTCCCATACTTCTACATCCTTCCCATCACCCAGGCAGTGTGTCCCATACTTCTGCACCCTTCCCATCACCCAGGCAGTGTGTCCCGTACTTCTACATCCTTCCCATCACCCAGGCAGTGTGTCCCAAACTTCAACACCTTCCCCACCACCCAGGCAGTGTGTCCCATACTTCTACACCCTCCCACCACCCAGGCAGTGTGTCCCATACTTCAACACCTTCCCCATCACCCAGGCAGTGTGTCCCATACTTCTACACCTTCCCCATCACCCAGGCAGTGTGTCCCGTACTTCCACATCCTTCCCATCACCCAGGCAGTGTGTCCCATACTTCTACACCCTTCCCATCACCCAGGCAGTGTGTCCCATACTTCTACACCCTTCCCACCACCCAGGCAGTGTGTCCCATACTTCTACACCTTCCCCATCACCCAGGCAGTGTGTCCCATACTTCTACATCCTTCCCATCACCCAGGCAGTGTGTCCCATACTTCTACACCCTTCCCACCACCCAGGCAGTGTGTCCCATACTTCTACACCTTCCCCATCACCCAGGCAGTGTGTCCCATACTTCTACATCCTTCCACCACCCAGGCAGTGTGTCCCATACTTCTACACCCTTCCCATCACCCAGGCAGTGTGTCCCATACTTCTACACCCTTCCCACCACCCAGGCAGTGTGTCCCATACTTCTACACCTTCCCCATCACCCAGGCAGTGTGTCCCATACTTCTACATCCTTCCACCACCCAGGCAGTGTGTCCCATACTTCCACATCCTTCCCATCACCCAGGCAGTGTGTCCCATACTTCTACACCCTTCCCATCACCCAGGCAGTGTGTCCCATACTTCTACACCCTTCCCACCACCCAGGCAGTGTGTCCCATACTTCTACACCTTCCCCATCACCCAGGCAGTGTGTCCCATACTTCTACATCCTTCCCACCACCCAGGCAGTGTGTCCCATACTTCTACATCCTTCCCACCACCCAGGCGGTGTGTCCCATACTTCTACATCCTTCCCACCACCCAGGCAGTGTGTCCCATACTTCTACACCCTTCCCGTCACCCAGGCAGTGTGTCCCATACTTCTACATCCTTCCCACCACCCAGGCAGTGTGTCCCATACTTCTCCATCCTTCACACCACCCAGGCAGTGTGTCCCATACTTCTACACCCTCCCCATCACCCAGGCAGTGTGTCCCATACTTCTACACCCGTCCCACCACCCAGGCAGTGTGTCCCATACTTCTACACCCTTCCCACCACCCAGGCAGTGTGTCCCATACTTCTACATCCTTCCCCACCACCCAGGCAGTGTGTCCCATACTTCTACACCCTCCCCACCACCCAGGCAGTGTGTCCCATACTTCTACATCCTTACCACCACCCAGGCAGTGTGTCCCATACTTCTACACCTTCCCCATCACCCAGGCAGTGTGTCCCATACTTCTACACCCTTCCCACCACCCAGGCAGTGTGTCCCATACTTCTACACCTTCCCCATCACCCAGGCAGTGTGTCCCATACTTCTACACCCTTACCACCACCCAGGCAGTGTGTCCCATACTTCTACACCCTTCCCACCACCCAGGCAGTGTGTCCCATACTTCTACATCCTTCCCCACCACCCAGGCAGTGTGTCCCATACTTCTACACCCTCCCCACCACCCAGGCAGTGTGTCCCATACTTCTACATCCTTACCACCACCCAGGCAGTGTGTCCCATACTTCTACACCTTCCCCATCACCCAGGCAGTGTGTCCCATACTTCTACACCCTTCCCATCACCCAGGCAGTGTGTCCCATACTTCTACATCCTTCCCCACCAACCAGGCAGTGTGTCCCATACTTCTACACCCTTCCCATCACCCAGGCAGTGTGTCCCATACTTCTACATCCTTCCCACCACCCAGGCAGTGTGTCCCATACTTCTACATCCTTCCCCACCAACCAGGCAGTGTGTCCCATACTTCTACACCCTTCCCATCACCCAGGCAGTGTGTCCCATACTTCTACACCCTTCCCATCACCCAGGCAGTGTGTCCCATACTTCTACACCTTCCCCATCACCCAGGCAGTGTGTCCCATACTTCTACATCCTTCCACCACCCAGGCAGTGTGTCCCATACTTCCACATCCTTCCCATCACCCAGGCAGTGTGTCCCATACTTCTACACCCTTCCCATCACCCAGGCAGTGTGTCCCATACTTCTACACCCTTCCCACCACCCAGGCAGTGTGTCCCATACTTCTACACCTTCCCCATCACCCAGGCAGTGTGTCCCATACTTCTACATCCTTCCCACCACCCAGGCAGTGTGTCCCATACTTCTACATCCTTCCCACCACCCAGGCGGTGTGTCCCATACTTCTACATCCTTCCCACCACCCAGGCAGTGTGTCCCATACTTCTACACCTTTCCCGTCACCCAGGCAGTGTGTCCCATACTTCTACATCCTTCCCACCACCTAGGCAGTGTGTCCCATACTTCTACATCCTTCACACCACCCAGGCAGTGTGTCCCATACTTCTACACCCTCCCCATCACCCAGGCAGTGTGTCCCATACTTCTACACCCGTCCCACCACCCAGGCAGTGTGTCCCATACTTCTACACCCTTCCCACCACCCAGGCAGTGTGTCCCATACTTCTACATCCTTCCCCACCACCCAGGCAGTGTGTCCCATACTTCTACACCCTCCCCACCACCCAGGCAGTGTGTCCCATACTTCTACATCCTTACCACCACCCAGGCAGTGTGTCCCATACTTCTACACCTTCCCCATCACCCAGGCAGTGTGTCCCATACTTCTACACCCTTCCCACCACCCAGGCAGTGTGTCCCATACTTCTACATCCTTCCCATCACCCAGGCAGTGTGTCCCATACTTCTACATCCTTCCCCACCAACCAGGCAGTGTGTCCCATACTTCTACACCCTTCCCATCACCCAGGCAGTGTGTCCCATACTTCTACATCCTTCCCACCACCCAGGCAGTGTGTCCCATACTTCTACATCCTTCCCCACCAACCAGGCAGTGTGTCCCATACTTCTACACCCTTCCCATCACCCAGGCAGTGTGTCCCATACTTCTACACCCTTCCCATCACCCAGGCAGTGTGTCCCATACTTCTACACCCTTCCCCACCACCCGGGCAGTGTGTCCCATACTTCAACATCCTTCCCCACCACCCAGGCAGTGTGTCCCATACTTCTACACCCTTCCCATCACCCAGACAGTGTATCCCATACTTCTACACCCTTCCCACCACCCAGGCAGTGTGTCCCATACTTCTACACCCTTCCTATCACCCAGGCAGTGTGTCCCATACTTCTACATCCTTCCCCACCACCCAGGCAGTGTGTCCCATACTTCTACATCCTTCCCCACCACCCAGGCAGTGTGTCCCATACTTCTACATCCTTTCCATCACCCAGACAGTGTGTCCCATACTTCTACACCCTTCCCATCACCCAGACAGTGTGTCCCATACTTCTACATCCTTCCCCACCACCCAGACAGTGTGTCCCATACTTCTACACGCTTCCCACCACCCAGACAGTGTGTCCCATACTTCTACACGCTTCCCACCACCCAGGCAGTGTGTCCCATACTTCTACATCCTTCCCCACCACCCAGGCAGTGTGTCCCACACTTCTACATCCTTCCCATCACCCAGGCAGTGTGTCCCATACTTCTACATCCTTCCCACCACCCAGACAGTGTGTCCCATACTTCTACATCCTTCCCATCACCCAGGCAGTGTGCCCATACTTCTACACCCTTCCCATCACCCAGACAGTGTGTCCCATACTTCTACATCCTTCCCCACCACCCAGACAGTGTGTCCCATACTTCTACACGCTTCGCACCACCCAGGCAGTGTGTCCCATACTTCTACATCCTTCCCCACCACCCAGGCAGTGTGTCCCATACTTCTACATCCTTCCCATCACCCAGGCAGTGTGTCCCATACTTCTACACCCTTCCCACCACCCAGGCAGTGTGTCCCATACTTCTACATCCTTCCCATCACCCAGGCAGTGTGTCCCATACTTCTACACCCTTCCCACCACCCAGGCAGTGTGTCCCATTCTTCTACACCCTTCCCATCACCCAGGCAGTGTGTCCCATACTTCTACAACCTTCCCATCACCCAGGCAGTGTGTCCCATACTTCTACACCCTTCCCACCACCCAGTCAGTGTGTCCCATACTTCTACATCCTTCCCATCACCCAGGCAGTGTGTCCCATACTTCTACACCCTTCCCACCACCCAGGCAGTGTGTCCCATACTTCTACATCCTTCCCATCACCCAGGCAGTGTGTCCCATACTTCTACAACCTTCCCACCACCCAGGCAGTGTGTACCATACTTCTACACCCTTCCCATCACCCAGGCAGTGTGTCCCATACTTCTACACCCTTCCCACCACCCAGGCAGTGTGTCCCATACTTCTACATCCTTCCCACCACCCAGGCAGTGTGTCCCATACTTCTACAACCTTCCCATCACCCAGGCAGTGTGTCCCATACTTCTACACCCTTCCCACCACCCAGTCAGTGTGTCCCATACTTCTACATCCTTCCCATCACCCAGGCAGTGTGTCCCATACTTCTACAACCTTCCAATCACCCAGGCAGTGTGTCCCATACTTCTACATCCTTCCCACCACCCAGGCAGTGTGTCCCATACTTCTACACCCTTCCCATCACCCAGACAGTGTGTCCCATACTTCTACACCCTTCCCATCACCCAGGCAGTGTGTCCCATACTTCTACATCCTTCCCCACCACCCAGGCAGTGTGTCCCATACTTCTACATCCTTCCCATCACCCAGACAGTGTGTCCCATATTTCTACATCCTTCCCCACCACCCAGGCAGTGTGTCCCATACTTCAACATCCTTCCCCACCACCCAGGCAGTGTGTCCCATACTTCTACACCCTTTCCACCACCCAGGCAGTGTGTCCCATATTTCTACATCCTTCCCCACCACCCAGGCAGTGTGTCCCATACTTCAACATCCTTCCCCACCACCCAGGCAGTGTGTCCCATACTTCTACACCCTTTCCACCACCCAGGCAGTGTGTCCCATACTTCTACATCCTTCCCCACCACGCAGGCAGTGTGTCCCATACTTCTACACCCTTCCCACCACCCAGGCAGTGTGTCCCATACTTCTACATCCTTCCCACCACCCAGGCAGTGTGTCCCAAACTTCTACATCCTTCCCCACCACGCAGGCAGTGTGTCCCATACTTCTACACCCTTCCCACCACCCAGGCAGTGTGTCCCAAACTTCAACATCCTTCCCACCACCCAGGCAGTGTGTCCCATACTTCTACACCCTTCCCACCACCCAGGCAGTGTGTCCCATACTTCTACACCCTTCCCACCACCCAGGCAGTGTGTCCCATACTTCTACATCCTTCCCACCACCCAGGCAGTGTGTCCCAAACTTCAACATCCTTCCCACCACCCAGGCAGTGTGTCCCATACTTCTACACCCTTCCCCATCACCCAGGCAGTGTGTCCCATACTTCAACATCCTTCCCACCACCCAGGCAGTGTGTCCCATACTTCTACACCCTTCCCACCACCCAGGCAGTGTGTCCCATACTTCTACACCTTCCCCATCACCCAGGCAGTGTGTCCCATACTTCAACACCTTCCCCATCACCCAGGCAGTGTGTCCCATACTTCTACATCCTTCCCCACCACCCAGGCAGTGTGTCCCATACTTCTACATCCTTCCCATCACCCAGGCCTTGTGTCCCATACTTCTACACCCTTCCCATCACCCAGGCAGTGTGTCCCATACTTCTACACCCTTCCCACCACCCAGGCAGTGTGTCCCATACTTCTACATCCTTCCCATCACCCAGGCCTTGTGTCCCATACTTCTACACCCTTCCCATCACCCAGGCAGTGTGTCCCATACTTCTACACCCTTCCCACCACCCAGGCAGTGTGTCCCATACTTCTACACCCTTCCCACCACCCAGGCAGTGTGTCCCATACTTCTACACCCTTCCCATCACCCAGGCAGTGTGTCCCATACTTCTACACCCTTCCCACCACCCAGGCAGTGTGTCCCATACTTCTACATCCTTCCCATCACCCAGGCCTTGTGTCCCATACTTCTACACCCTTCCCATCACCCAGGCAGTGTGTCCCATACTTCTACACCCTTCCCACCACCCAGACAGTGTGTCCCATACTTCTACACCCTTCCCACCACCCAGGCAGTGTGTCCCATACTTCTACACCCTTCCTATCACCCAGGCAGTGTGTCCCATACTTCTACATCCTTCCCCACCACCCAGGCAGTGTGTCCCATACTTCTACATCCTTCCCCACCACCCAGGCAGTGTGTCCCATACTTCTACATCCTTCCCATCACCCAGGCAGTGTGTCCCATACTTCTACATCCTTCCCATCACCCAGACAGTGTGTCCCATACTTCTACACCCTTCCCATCACCCAGACAGTGTGTCCCATACTTCTACATCCTTCCCCACCACCCAGACAGTGTGTCCCATACTTCTACACGCTTCCCACCACCCAGACAGTGTGTCCCATACTTCTACACGCTTCCCACCACCCAGGCAGTGTGTCCCATACTTCTACATCCTTCCCCACCACCCAGGCAGTGTGTCCCACACTTCTACATCCTTCCCATCACCCAGGCAGTGTGTCCCATACTTCTACATCCTTCCCACCACCCAGACAGTGTGTCCCATACTTCTACATCCTTCCCATCACCCAGGCAGTGTGTCCCATACTTCTACACCCTTCCCATCACCCAGACAGTGTGTCCCATACTTCTACATCCTTCCCCACCACCCAGACAGTGTGTCCCATACTTCTACACGCTTCCCACCACCCAGGCAGTGTGTCCCATACTTCTACATCCTTCCCCACCACCCAGGCAGTGTGTCCCATACTTCTACATCCTTCCCATCACCCAGGCAGTGTGTCCCATACTTCTACACCCTTCCCACCACCCAGGCAGTGTGTCCCATACTTCTACATCCTTCCCATCACCCAGGCAGTGTGTCCCATACTTCTACACCCTTCCCACCACCCAGGCAGTGTGTCCCATTCTTCTACACCCTTCCCATCACCCAGGCAGTGTGTCCCATACTTCTACAACCTTCCCATCACCCAGGCAGTGTGTCCCATACTTCTACACCCTTCCCACCACCCAGTCAGTGTGTCCCATACTTCTACATCCTTCCCATCACCCAGGCAGTGTGTCCCATACTTCTACACCCTTCCCACCACCCAGGCAGTGTGTCCCATACTTCTACATCCTTCCCATCACCCAGGCAGTGTGTCCCATACTTCTACAACCTTCCCACCACCCAGGCAGTGTGTACCATACTTCTACACCCTTCCCATCACCCAGGCAGTGTGTCCCATACTTCTACACCCTTCCCACCACCCAGGCAGTGTGTCCCATACTTCTACATCCTTCCCACCACCCAGGCAGTGTGTCCCATACTTCTACAACCTTCCCATCACCCAGGCAGTGTGTCCCATACTTCTACACCCTTCCCACCACCCAGTCAGTGTGTCCCATACTTCTACATCCTTCCCATCACCCAGGCAGTGTGTCCCATACTTCTACAACCTTCCAATCACCCAGGCAGTGTGTCCCATACTTCTACATCCTTCCCACCACCCAGGCAGTGTGTCCCATACTTCTACACCCTTCCCATCACCCAGACAGTGTGTCCCATACTTCTACACCCTTCCCATCACCCAGGCAGTGTGTCCCATACTTCTACATCCTTCCCCACCACCCAGGCAGTGTGTCCCATACTTCTACATCCTTCCCATCACCCAGACAGTGTGTCCCATATTTCTACATCCTTCCCAGCACCCAGGCAGTGTGTCCCATACTTCAACATCCTTCCCCACCACCCAGGCAGTGTGTCCCATACTTCAACATCCTTCCCCACCACCCAGGCAGTGTGTCCCATACTTCTACACCCTTTCCACCACCCAGGCAGTGTGTCCCATACTTCTACATCCTTCCCCACCACGCAGGCAGTGTGTCCCATACTTCTACACCCTTCCCACCACCCAGGCAGTGTGTCCCATACTTCTACATCCTTCCCACCACCCAGGCAGTGTGTCCCAAACTTCTACATCCTTCCCCACCACGCAGGCAGTGTGTCCCATACTTCTACACCCTTCCCACCACCCAGGCAGTGTGTCCCAAACTTCAACATCCTTCCCACCACCCAGGCAGTGTGTCCCATACTTCTACACCCTTCCCACCACCCAGGCAGTGTGTCCCATACTTCTACACCCTTCCCACCACCCAGGCAGTGTGTCCCATACTTCTACATCCTTCCCACCACCCAGGCAGTGTGTCCCAAACTTCAACATCCTTCCCACCACCCAGGCAGTGTGTCCCATACTTCTACACCCTTCCCCATCACCCAGGCAGTGTGTCCCATACTTCAACATCCTTCCCACCACCCAGGCAGTGTGTCCCATACTTCTACACCCTTCCCACCACCCAGGCAGTGTGTCCCATACTTCTACACCTTCCCCATCACCCAGGCAGTGTGTCCCATACTTCAACACCTTCCCCATCACCCAGGCAGTGTGTCCCATACTTCTACATCCTTCCCCACCACCCAGGCAGTGTGTCCCATACTTCTACATCCTTCCCATCACCCAGGCCTTGTGTCCCATACTTCTACACCCTTCCCATCACCCAGGCAGTGTGTCCCATACTTCTACACCCTTCCCACCACCCAGGCAGTGTGTCCCATACTTCTACATCCTTCCCATCACCCAGGCCTTGTGTCCCATACTTCTACACCCTTCCCATCACCCAGGCAGTGTGTCCCATACTTCTACACCCTTCCCACCACCCAGGCAGTGTGTCCCATACTTCTACACCCTTCCCACCACCCAGGCAGTGTGTCCCATACTTCTACACCCTTCCCATCACCCAGGCAGTGTGTCCCATACTTCTACACCCTTCCCACCACCCAGGCAGTGTGTCCCATACTTCTACATCCTTCCCATCACCCAGGCCTTGTGTCCCATACTTCTACACCCTTCCCATCACCCAGGCAGTGTGTCCCATACTTCTACACCCTTCCCACCACCCAGGCAGTGTGTCCCATACTTCTACACCTTCCCCATCACCCAGGCAGTGTGTCCCATACTTCTACACCTTCCCCATCACCCAGGCAGTGTGTCCCATACTTCTACATCCTTCCCACCACCCAGGCAGTGTGTCCCATACTTCTACACCTTCCCCATCACCCAGGCAGTGTGTCCCATACTTCAACATCCTTACCACCACCCAGGCAGTGTGTCCCATACTTCTACACGCTTCCCACCACCCAGGCAGTGTGTCCCATACTTCTACACGCTTCCCACCACCCAGGCAGTGTGTCCCATACTTCAACATCCTTCCCACCACCCAGGCAGTGTGTCCCATACTTCTACACCTTCCCCACCACCCAGGCAGTGTGTCCCATACTTCTACACCTTCCCCACCACCCAGGCAGTGTGTCCCATACTTCTACACCCTTCCCACCACCCAGGCAGTGTGTCCCATACTTCAACATCCTTCCCACCACCCAGGCAGTGTTTCCCATACTTCTACACCATCCCCACCACCCAGGCAGTGTGTCCCATACTTCTACACCCTTCCCACCACCCAGGCAGTGTGTCCCATACTTCTACACCCTTCCCATCACCCAGGCAGTGTGTCCCATACTTCTACACGCTTCCCATCACCCAGGCAGTGTGTCCCATACTTCTACACCCTTCCCACCACCCAGGCAGTGTGTCCCATACTTCTACACCCCTCCCATCACCCAGGCAGTGTGTCCCATACTTCTACATCCTTCCCATCACCCAGGCAGTGTGTCCCATACTTCTACACCCTTCCCATCACCCAGGCAGTGTGTCCCATACTTCTACACCCTTCCCATCACCCAGGCCGTGTGTCCCATACTTCTACACCCTTCCCACCACCCAGGCAGTGTGTCCCATACTTCTACACCCTTCCCACCACCCAGGCAGTGTGTCCCATACTTCTACACCCTTCCCATCACCCAGGCAGTGTGTCCCATACTTCTACACCCTTTCCACCACCCAGGCAGTGTGTCCCATACTTCTACACCCCTCCCATCACCCAGGCAGTGTGTCCCATACTTCTACACCCTTTCCACCACCCAGGCAGTGTGTCCCATACTTCTACACCCCTCCCATCACCCAGGCAGTGTGTCCCATACTTCTACACCCTTCCCACCACCCAGGCAGTGTGTCCCATACTTCTACACCCTTCCCACCACCCAGGCAGTGTGTCCCATACTTCTACACCCTTCCCACCACCCAGACAGTGTGTCCCATACTTCTACACCCTTCCCATCACCCAGGCAGTGTGTCCCATACTTCTACATCCTTCCCATCACCCAGGCAGTGTGTCCCATACTTCTACATCCTTCCCACCACCCAGGCAGTGTGTCCCATACTTCTACATCCTTCCCACCACCCAGGCAGTGTGTCCCATACTTCTACACGCTTCCCATCACCCAGGTAGTGTGTCCCATACTTCTACACCCTTCCCACCACCCAGGCAGTGTGTCCCATACTTCTACACCCTTCCCCATCACCCAGGCAGTGTGTCCCATACTTCTACACCCTTCCCATCAGCCAGGCAGTGTGTCCCAAACTTCTACACCCTTCCCACCACCCAGGCAGTGTGTCCCATACTTCTACAACCTTCCCACCACCCAGGCAGTGTGTCCCATACTTCTACACCCTTCCCAACACCCAGGCAGTGTGTCCCATACTTCTACAACCTTCCCACCACCCAGGCAGTGTGTCCCATACATCTACATCCTTCCCACCGCCCAGGCAGTGTGTCCCATACTTCTACATCCTTCCCCACCACCCAGGCAGTGTGTCCCATACTTCTACAACCTTCCCACCACCCAGGCAGTGTGTCCCATACTTCTACAACCTTCCCACCGCCCAGGCAGTGTGTCCCATACATCTACATCCTTCCCACCACCCAGGCAGTGTGTCCCATACTTCTACACGCTTCCCACCACCCAGGCAGTGTGTCCCATACTTCTACATCCTTCCCCACCACCCAGGCAGTGTGTCCCATACTTCTACATCCTTCCCATCACCCAGGCAGTGTGTCCCATACTTCTACACCCTTCCCACCACCCAGGCAGTGTGTCCCATACTTCTACATCCTTCCCATCACCCAGGCAGTGTGTCCCATACTTCTACACCCTTCCCACCACCCAGGCAGTGTGTCCCATTCTTCTACACCCTTCCCATCACCCAGGCAGTGTGTCCCATACTTCTACAACCTTCCCATCACCCAGGCAGTGTGTCCCATACTTCTACACCCTTCCCACCACCCAGTCAGTGTGTCCCATACTTCTACATCCTTCCCATCACCCAGGCAGTGTGTCCCATACTTCTACACCCTTCCCACCACCCAGGCAGTGTGTCCCATACTTCTACATCCTTCCCATCACCCAGGCAGTGTGTCCCATACTTCTACAACCTTCCCACCACCCAGGCAGTGTGTACCATACTTCTACACCCTTCCCATCACCCAGGCAGTGTGTCCCATACTTCTACACCCTTCCCACCACCCAGGCAGTGTGTCCCATACTTCTACATCCTTCCCACCACCCAGGCAGTGTGTCCCATACTTCTACAACCTTCCCATCACCCAGGCAGTGTGTCCCATACTTCTACACCCTTCCCACCACCCAGTCAGTGTGTCCCATACTTCTACATCCTTCCCATCACCCAGGCAGTGTGTCCCATACTTCTACAACCTTCCAATCACCCAGGCAGTGTGTCCCATACTTCTACATCCTTCCCACCACCCAGGCAGTGTGTCCCATACTTCTACACCCTTCCCATCACCCAGACAGTGTGTCCCATACTTCTACACCCTTCCCATCACCCAGGCAGTGTGTCCCATACTTCTACATCCTTCCCCACCACCCAGGCAGTGTGTCCCATACTTCTACATCCTTCCCATCACCCAGACAGTGTGTCCCATATTTCTACATCCTTCCCAGCACCCAGGCAGTGTGTCCCATACTTCAACATCCTTCCCCACCACCCAGGCAGTGTGTCCCATACTTCAACATCCTTCCCCACCACCCAGGCAGTGTGTCCCATACTTCTACACCCTTTCCACCACCCAGGCAGTGTGTCCCATACTTCTACATCCTTCCCCACCACGCAGGCAGTGTGTCCCATACTTCTACACCCTTCCCACCACCCAGGCAGTGTGTCCCATACTTCTACATCCTTCCCACCACCCAGGCAGTGTGTCCCAAACTTCTACATCCTTCCCCACCACGCAGGCAGTGTGTCCCATACTTCTACACCCTTCCCACCACCCAGGCAGTGTGTCCCAAACTTCAACATCCTTCCCACCACCCAGGCAGTGTGTCCCATACTTCTACACCCTTCCCACCACCCAGGCAGTGTGTCCCATACTTCTACACCCTTCCCACCACCCAGGCAGTGTGTCCCATACTTCTACATCCTTCCCACCACCCAGGCAGTGTGTCCCAAACTTCAACATCCTTCCCACCACCCAGGCAGTGTGTCCCATACTTCTACACCCTTCCCCATCACCCAGGCAGTGTGTCCCATACTTCAACATCCTTCCCACCACCCAGGCAGTGTGTCCCATACTTCTACACCCTTCCCACCACCCAGGCAGTGTGTCCCATACTTCTACACCTTCCCCATCACCCAGGCAGTGTGTCCCATACTTCAACACCTTCCCCATCACCCAGGCAGTGTGTCCCATACTTCTACATCCTTCCCCACCACCCAGGCAGTGTGTCCCATACTTCTACATCCTTCCCATCACCCAGGCCTTGTGTCCCATACTTCTACACCCTTCCCATCACCCAGGCAGTGTGTCCCATACTTCTACACCCTTCCCACCACCCAGGCAGTGTGTCCCATACTTCTACATCCTTCCCATCACCCAGGCCTTGTGTCCCATACTTCTACACCCTTCCCATCACCCAGGCAGTGTGTCCCATACTTCTACACCCTTCCCACCACCCAGGCAGTGTGTCCCATACTTCTACACCCTTCCCACCACCCAGGCAGTGTGTCCCATACTTCTACACCCTTCCCATCACCCAGGCAGTGTGTCCCATACTTCTACACCCTTCCCACCACCCAGGCAGTGTGTCCCATACTTCTACATCCTTCCCATCACCCAGGCCTTGTGTCCCATACTTCTACACCCTTCCCATCACCCAGGCAGTGTGTCCCATACTTCTACACCCTTCCCACCACCCAGGCAGTGTGTCCCATACTTCTACACCTTCCCCATCACCCAGGCAGTGTGTCCCATACTTCTACACCTTCCCCATCACCCAGGCAGTGTGTCCCATACTTCTACATCCTTCCCACCACCCAGGCAGTGTGTCCCATACTTCTACACCTTCCCCATCACCCAGGCAGTGTGTCCCATACTTCAACATCCTTACCACCACCCAGGCAGTGTGTCCCATACTTCTACACGCTTCCCACCACCCAGGCAGTGTGTCCCATACTTCTACACGCTTCCCACCACCCAGGCAGTGTGTCCCATACTTCAACATCCTTCCCACCACCCAGGCAGTGTGTCCCATACTTCTACACCTTCCCCACCACCCAGGCAGTGTGTCCCATACTTCTACACCTTCCCCACCACCCAGGCAGTGTGTCCCATACTTCTACACCCTTCCCACCACCCAGGCAGTGTGTCCCATACTTCAACATCCTTCCCACCACCCAGGCAGTGTTTCCCATACTTCTACACCATCCCCACCACCCAGGCAGTGTGTCCCATACTTCTACACCCTTCCCACCACCCAGGCAGTGTGTCCCATACTTCTACACCCTTCCCATCACCCAGGCAGTGTGTCCCATACTTCTACACGCTTCCCATCACCCAGGCAGTGTGTCCCATACTTCTACACCCTTCCCACCACCCAGGCAGTGTGTCCCATACTTCTACACCCCTCCCATCACCCAGGCAGTGTGTCCCATACTTCTACATCCTTCCCATCACCCAGGCAGTGTGTCCCATACTTCTACACCCTTCCCATCACCCAGGCAGTGTGTCCCATACTTCTACACCCTTCCCATCACCCAGGCCGTGTGTCCCATACTTCTACACCCTTCCCACCACCCAGGCAGTGTGTCCCATACTTCTACACCCTTCCCACCACCCAGGCAGTGTGTCCCATACTTCTACACCCTTCCCATCACCCAGGCAGTGTGTCCCATACTTCTACACCCTTTCCACCACCCAGGCAGTGTGTCCCATACTTCTACACCCCTCCCATCACCCAGGCAGTGTGTCCCATACTTCTACACCCTTTCCACCACCCAGGCAGTGTGTCCCATACTTCTACACCCCTCCCATCACCCAGGCAGTGTGTCCCATACTTCTACACCCTTCCCACCACCCAGGCAGTGTGTCCCATACTTCTACACCCTTCCCACCACCCAGGCAGTGTGTCCCATACTTCTACACCCTTCCCACCACCCAGACAGTGTGTCCCATACTTCTACACCCTTCCCATCACCCAGGCAGTGTGTCCCATACTTCTACATCCTTCCCATCACCCAGGCAGTGTGTCCCATACTTCTACATCCTTCCCACCACCCAGGCAGTGTGTCCCATACTTCTACATCCTTCCCACCACCCAGGCAGTGTGTCCCATACTTCTACACGCTTCCCATCACCCAGGTAGTGTGTCCCATACTTCTACACCCTTCCCACCACCCAGGCAGTGTGTCCCATACTTCTACACCCTTCCCCATCACCCAGGCAGTGTGTCCCATACTTCTACACCCTTCCCATCAGCCAGGCAGTGTGTCCCAAACTTCTACACCCTTCCCACCACCCAGGCAGTGTGTCCCATACTTCTACAACCTTCCCACCACCCAGGCAGTGTGTCCCATACTTCTACACCCTTCCCAACACCCAGGCAGTGTGTCCCATACTTCTACAACCTTCCCACCACCCAGGCAGTGTGTCCCATACATCTACATCCTTCCCACCGCCCAGGCAGTGTGTCCCATACTTCTACATCCTTCCCCACCACCCAGGCAGTGTGTCCCATACTTCTACAACCTTCCCACCACCCAGGCAGTGTGTCCCATACTTCTACAACCTTCCCACCGCCCAGGCAGTGTGTCCCATACATCTACATCCTTCCCACCACCCAGGCAGTGTGTCCCATACTTCTACATCCTTCCCCACCACCCAGGCAGTGTGTCCCATACGTCTACATCCTTCCCACCACCCAGGCTGTGTGTCCCGTACTTCTACACCTTCCCACCACCCAGGCAGTGTGTCCCATTCTTCTACACCTTCCCACCACCCAGGCAGTGTGTCCCATACTTCTACACCTTCCCATCACCCAGGCTGTGTGTCCCATACTTCTACACCCTTCCCACCACCCAGGCAGTGTATCCCATACTTCTACACCCTTCCCATCACCCAGGCAGTGTGTTCCATACTTCTACATCCTTTCCATCACCCAGGCAGTGTGTCCCATACTTCTACACCCTTCCCCATTACCCAGGCAGTGTGTCCCATACTTCTACACCCTTCCCACCGCCCAGGCAGTGTGTCCTATACTTCTACACCCTTCCCATCACCCAGTCAGTGTGTCCCATACTTCTACACCCTTCCCCACCACCCAGGCAGTGTGTCCCATACTTCTACACCCTTCCCATCACCCCGTCAGTGTGTCCCATACTTCTACACCCTTCCCAGCACCCAGTCAGTGTGTCCCATACTTCTACACACTTCCCACCACCCAGGCAGTATGTCCCATACTTCTACACCAATACCACCACCCAGGCAGTGTGTCCCATACTTCTACCTCCTTCCCATCACCCAGGCAATGTGTCCCATACTTCTACAACTTCCCCATCACCCAGTCAGTGTGTCCCATACTTCTACACCCTTCCCACGACCCAGTCAGTGTGTCCCATATTTCTACACCCTGCCCACCACCCAGGCAGTGTGTCCCATACTTCTACACCCTTCCAATTCATCCAGGCAGTGTGTCCCGTACTTCTACAACCTTCCCACCACCCAGGCAGTGTGTCCCATACTTCTACATCCTTCCCATCTCCCAGGCAGTGTATCCCGTACTTCTACACGCTTCCCATCACCCAGGCAGTGTGTCCCATACTTCTACACCCTTCCCACCACCCAGGCAGTGTGTCCCGTACTTCTACATTCTTCCCATCACCCAGGCAGTGTGTCCCATACTTCTGCATCCTTCAGATCACCCAGGCAGTGTGTCCCATACTTCTACACCCTTCCCACCACCCAGGCAGTGTGTCCCATACTTCTACATCCTTCCCATCACCCAGGCAGTGTGTCCCATACTTCTACACCTTCCCCATCACCCAGGCAGTGTGTCCCATACTTCTACACCTTCCCCATCACCCAGGCAGTGTGTCCCATACTTCTACACCTTCCCCATCACCCGGGCAGTGTGTCCCATACTTCTACACCCTTCCCATCACCCAGGCAGTGTGTCGCATACTTCTACATCCTTCCCACCATCCAGACAGTGTGTCCCATACTTCTACACCCTTCCCATCACCCAGGCAGTGTGTCCCATACTTCTACATCCTTCCCATCACCCAGGCAGTGTGTCCCATACTTCTACACCTTCCCCATCACCCAGGCAGTGTGTCCCATACTTCTACATCCTTCCAATCACCCAGGCAGTGTGTCCCATACTTCTACACCTTCCCCATCACCCAGGCAGTGTGTCCCATACTTCTACATCCTTCCCATCACCCAGGCTGTGTGTCCCATACTTCTACATCCTTCCCATCACCCAGGCAGTGTGTCCCATACTTCTACACCTTCCCACCACCCAGGCAATGTGTCCCATACATCTACATCCTTCCCATCACCCAGGCAGTGTGTCCCATACTTCTACATCCTTTCCATCACCCAGGCAGTGTGTCCCATACTTCTACACCCTTCCCATCACCCAGGCTGTGTGTCCCATACTTCTACATCCTTCCCATCACCCAGGCAGTGTGTCCCATACTTCTACACCCTTCCCATCACCCAGGCAGTGTGTCCCATACTTCTACATCCTTCCCATCACCCAGGCAGTGTGTCCCATACTTCTACACCTTCCCCATCACCCAGGCAGTGTGTCCCATACTTCTACATCCTTCCCATCACCCAGGCAGTGTGTCCCATACTTCTACATCCTTCCCATCACACAGGCAGTGTGTCCCATACTTCTACATCCTTTCCATCACCCAGGCAGTGTGTCCCATACTTCTACACCCTTCCCATCACCCAGGCTGTGTGTCCCATACTTCTACATCCTTCCCATCACCCAGGCAGTGTGTCCCATACTTCTACACCCTTCCCATCACCCAGGCAGTGTGTCCCATACTTCTACACCCTTCCCACCACCCAGGCAGTGTCTCCCATACTTCTACATCCGTCCCCACCACCCAGGCTGTGTGTCCCATACTTCTACACCCTTCCCATCACCCAGGCAGTGTGTCCCATACTTCTACATCCTTCCCATCACCCAGGCAGTGTGTCCCATACTTCTACATCCTTCCCATCACCCAGGCAGTGTGTCCCATACTTCTACATCCTTCCCATCACCCAAGCAGTGTATCCCATACTTCTACACCCTTCCCATCACCCAGGCAGTGTTTCCCATACTTCTACATCCTTCCCATCACCCAGGCTGTGTGTCCCATACTTCTACACCCTTCCCACCACCCAGGCAGTGTGTCCCATACTTCTACACCCATCCCACCACCCAGGCAGTGTGTCCCATACTTCTACACCCTTCCCACCACCCAGGCAGTGTGTCCCATACTTCTACATCCATCCCACCACCCAGGCAGTGTGTCCCATACATCTACACCCTTCCCACCACCCAGGCAGTGTGTCCCATACTTCTACACCCTTCCCATCACCCAGGCAGTGTGTCCCATACTTCTACATCCTTCCCCCCACCCAGACAGTGTGTCCCATACTTCTACATCCTTCCCCCCACCCAGGCAGTGTGTCCCATACTTCTACACCCTTCCCATCACCCAGGCAGTGTGTCCCATACTTCTACACCTTCCCCATCACCCAGGCAGTGTGTCCCGTACTTCTACACCCTTCCCATCACCCAGGCAGTGTGTCCCATACTTCTACACCTTCCCCATCACCCCGTCAGTGTGTACCATACTTCTACACCCTTCCCAGCACCCAGTCAGTGTGTCCCATACTTCTACACACTTCCCACCACCCAGGCAGTATGTCCCATACTTCTACACCAATACCACCACCCAGGCAGTGTGTCCCATACTTCTACCTCCTTCCCATCACCCAGGCAATGTGTCCCATACTTCTACACCCTTCCCACGACCCAGTCAGTGTGTCCCATATTTCTACACCCTGCCCACCACCCAGGCAGTGTGTCCCATACTTCTACACCCTTCCAATTGATCCAGGCAGTGTGTCCCGTACTTCTACAACCTTCCCACCACCCAGGCAGTGTGTCCCATACTTCTACATCCTTCCCATCTCCCAGGCAGTGTATCCCGTACTTCTACACGCTTCCCATCACCCAGGCAGTGTGTCCCATACTTCTACACCCTTCCCACCACCCAGGCAGTGTGTCCCGTACTTCTACATTCTTCCCATCACCCAGGCAGTGTGTCCCATACTTCTGCATCCTTCCCATCACCCAGGCAGTGTGTCCCATACTTCTACACCCTTCCCACCACCCAGGCAGTGTGTCCCATACTTCTACATCCTTCCCATCACCCAGGCAGTGTGTCCAACACTTCTACATCCTTCCCACCACCCAGGCAGTGTGTCACATACTTCTACATCCTTCCCACCACCCAGTCAGTGTGTCCCATACTTCTACACCCTTCCCATCACCCAGTCAGTGTGTCCCATACTTCTACACCCTTCCCATGACCCAGTCAGTGTGTCCCATACTTCTACACCCTTCCCACCACCCAGGCAGTGTGTCCCGTACTTCTACACCCTTCCCACCACCCAGGCAGTGTGTCCCATACTTCTACACCTTCCCATCACCCAGGCAGTGTGTCCCATACTTCTACACCCTTCCCACCACCCAGGCAGTGTGTCCCATACTTCTACATCCTTCCCATCACCCAGGCAGTGTGTCCCATACTTCTACACCTTCCCCATCACCCAGGCAGTGTGTCCCATACTTCTACACCTTCCCCATCACCCAGGCAGTGTGTCCCATACTTCTACACCTTCCCCATCACCCGGGCAGTGTGTCCCATACTTCTACACCCTTCCCATCACCCAGGCAGTGTGTCGCATACTTCTACATCTTTCCCACCATCCAGACAGTGTGTCCCATACTTCTACACCCTTCCCATCACCCAGGCAGTGTGTCCCATACTTCTACATCCTTCCCATCACCCAGGCAGTGTGTCCCATACTTCTACACCTTCCCCATCACCCAGGCAGTGTGTCCCATACTTCTACATCCTTCCCATCACCCAGGCAGTGTGTCCCATACTTCTACACCTTCCCCATCACCCAGGCAGTGTGTCCCATACTTCTACATCCTTCCCATCACCCAGGCAGTGTGTCCCATACTTCTACATCCTTCCCATCACCCAGGCAGTGTGTCCCATACTTCTACATCCTTTCCATCACCCAGGCAGTGTGTCCCATACTTCTACACCCTTCCCATCACCCAGGCTGTGTGTCCCATACTTCTACATCCTTCCCATCACCCAGGCAGTGTGTCCCATACTTCTACACCCTTCCCATCACCCAGGCAGTGTGTCCCATACTTCTACACCCTTCCCACCACCCAGGCAGTGTGTCCCATACTTCTACATCCGTCCCCACCACCCAGGCTGTGTGTCCCATACTTCTACACCCTTCCCATCACCCAGGCAGTGTGTCCCATACTTCTACATCCTTCCCATCACCCAGGCAGTGTGTCCCATACTTCTACATCCTTCCCATCACCCAGGCAGTGTGTCCCATACTTCTACATCCTTCCCATCACCCAAGCAGTGTATCCCATACTTCTACACCCTTCCCATCACCCAGGCAGTGTTTCCCATACTTCTACATCCTTCCCATCACCCAGGCTGTGTGTCCCATACTTCTACACCCTTCCCACCACCCAGGCAGTGTGTCCCATACTTCTACACCCATCCCACCACCCAGGCAGTGTGTCCCATACTTCTACACCCTTCCCACCACCCAGGCAGTGTGTCCCATACTTCTACATCCATCCCACCACCCAGGCAGTGTGTCCCATACATCTACACCCTTCCCACCACCCAGGCAGTGTGTCCCATACTTCTACACCCTTCCCATCACCCAGGCAGTGTGTCCCATACTTCTACATCCTTCCCCCCACCCAGACAGTGTGTCCCATACTTCTACATCCTTCCCCCCACCCAGGCAGTGTGTCCCATACTTCTACACCCTTCCCATCACCCAAGCAGTGTGTCCCATACTTCTACACCTTCCCCATCACCCAGGCAGTGTGTCCCGTACTTCTACACCCTTCCCATCACCCAGGCAGTGTGTCGCATACTTCTACATCCTTCCCACCATCCAGACAGTGTGTCCCATACTTCTACACCCTTCCCATCACCCAGGCAGTGTGTCCCATACTTCTACATCCTTCCCATCACCCAGGCAGTGTGTCCCATACTTCTACACCTTCCCCATCACCCAGGCAGTGTGTCCCATACTTCTACATCCTTCCCATCACCCAGGCAGTGTGTCCCATACTTCTACACCTTCCCCATCACCCAGGCAGTGTGTCCCATACTTCTACATCCTTCCCATCACCCAGGCAGTGTGTCCCATACTTCTACATCCTTCCCATCACCCAGGCAGTGTGTCCCATACTTCTACATCCTTTCCATCACCCAGGCAGTGTGTCCCATACTTCTACACCCTTCCCATCACCCAGGCTGTGTGTCCCATACTTCTACATCCTTCCCATCACCCAGGCAGTGTGTCCCATACTTCTACACCCTTCCCATCACCCAGGCAGTGTGTCCCATACTTCTACACCCTTCCCACCACCCAGGCAGTGTGTCCCATACTTCTACATCCGTCCCCACCACCCAGGCTGTGTGTCCCATACTTCTACACCCTTCCCATCACCCAGGCAGTGTGTCCCATACTTCTACATCCTTCCCATCACCCAGGCAGTGTGTCCCATACTTCTACATCCTTCCCATCACCCAGGCAGTGTGTCCCATACTTCTACATCCTTCCCATCACCCAAGCAGTGTATCCCATACTTCTACACCCTTCCCATCACCCAGGCAGTGTTTCCCATACTTCTACATCCTTCCCATCACCCAGGCTGTGTGTCCCATACTTCTACACCCATCCCACCACCCAGGCAGTGTGTCCCATACTTCTACACCCTTCCCACCACCCAGGCAGTGTGTCCCATACTTCTACATCCATCCCACCACCCAGGCAGTGTGTCCCATACATCTACACCCTTCCCACCACCCAGGCAGTGTGTCCCATACTTCTACACCCTTCCCATCACCCAGGCAGTGTGTCCCATACTTCTACATCCTTCCCCCCACCCAGACAGTGTGTCCCATACTTCTACATCCTTCCCATCACCCAGGCAGTGTGTCCCATACTTCTACACCCTTCCCACCACCCAGGCAGTGTGTCCCATACTTCTACACCCTTCCCATCACCCAGGCAGTGTGTCCCATACTTCTACACCTTCCCCATCACCCAGGCAGTGTGTCCCGTACTTCTACACCCTTCCCATCACCCAGGCAGTGTGTCCCATACTTCTACACCTTCCCCATCACCCCGTCAGTGTGTACCATACTTCTACACCCTTCCCAGCACCCAGTCAGTGTGTCCCATACTTCTACACACTTCCCACCACCCAGGCAGTATGTCCCATACTTCTACACCAATACCACCACCCAGGCAGTGTGTCCCATACTTCTACCTCCTTCCCATCACCCAGGCAATGTGTCCCATACTTCTACACCCTTCCCACGACCCAGTCAGTGTGTCCCATATTTCTACACCCTGCCCACCACCCAGGCAGTGTGTCCCATACTTCTACACCCTTCCAATTCATCCAGGCAGTGTGTCCCGTACTTCTACAACCTTCCCACCACCCAGGCAGTGTGTCCCATACTTCTACATCCTTCCCATCTCCCAGGCAGTGTATCCCGTACTTCTACACGCTTCCCATCACCCAGGCAGTGTGTCCCATACTTCTACACCCTTCCCACCACCCAGGCAGTGTGTCCCGTACTTCTACATTCTTCCCATCACCCAGGCAGTGTGTCCCATACTTCTGCATCCTTCCCATCACCCAGGCAGTGTGTCCCATACTTCTACACCCTTCCCACCACCCAGGCAGTGTGTCCCATACTTCTACATCCTTCCCATCACCCAGGCAGTGTGTCCAACACTTCTACATCCTTCCCACCACCCAGGCAGTGTGTCCCATACTTCTACACCCTTCCCATCACCCAGGCAGTGTGTCCCATACTTCTACACCTTCCCCATCACCCAGGCAGTGTGTCCCGTACTTCTACACCCTTCCCATCACCCAGGCAGTGTGTCCCATACTTCTACACCTTCCCCATCACCCCGTCAGTGTGTACCATACTTCTACACCCTTCCCAGCACCCAGTCAGTGTGTCCCATACTTCTACACACTTCCCACCACCCAGGCAGTATGTCCCATACTTCTACACCAATACCACCACCCAGGCAGTGTGTCCCATACTTCTACCTCCTTCCCATCACCCAGGCAATGTGTCCCATACTTCTACACCCTTCCCACGACCCAGTCAGTGTGTCCCATATTTCTACACCCTGCCCAACACCCAGGCAGTGTGTCCCATACTTCTACACCCTTCCAATTCATCCAGGCAGTGTGTCCCGTACTTCTACAACCTTCCCACCACCCAGGCAGTGTGTCCCATACTTCTACACCCTTCCCACCACCCAGGCAGTGTGTCCCATACTTCTACATCCTTCCCATCACCCAGGCAGTGTGTCCCATACTTCTACACCTTCCCCATCACCCAGGCAGTGTGTCCCATACTTCTACACCTTCCCCATCACCCAGGCAGTGTGTCCCATACTTCTACACCTTCCCCATCACCCGGGCAGTGTGTCCCATACTTCTACACCCTTCCCATCACCCAGGCAGTGTGTCGCATACTTCTACATCTTTCCCACCATCCAGACAGTGTGTCCCATACTTCTACACCCTTCCCATCACCCAGGCAGTGTGTCCCATACTTCTACATCCTTCCCATCACCCAGGCAGTGTGTCCCATACTTCTACACCTTCCCCATCACCCAGGCAGTGTGTCCCATACTTCTACATCCTTCCCATCACCCAGGCAGTGTGTCCCATACTTCTACACCTTCCCCATCACCCAGGCAGTGTGTCCCATACTTCTACATCCTTCCCATCACCCAGGCAGTGTGTCCCATACTTCTACATCCTTTCCATCACCCAGGCAGTGTGTCCCATACTTCTACACCCTTCCCATCACCCAGGCTGTGTGTCCCATACTTCTACATCCTTCCCATCACCCAGGCAGTGTGTCCCATACTTCTACACCCTTCCCATCACCCAGGCAGTGTGTCCCATACTTCTACACCCTTCCCACCACCCAGGCAGTGTGTCCCATACTTCTACATCCGTCCCCACCACCCAGGCTGTGTGTCCCATACTTCTACACCCTTCCCATCACCCAGGCAGTGTGTCCCATACTTCTACATCCTTCCCATCACCCAGGCAGTGTGTCCCATACTTCTACATCCTTCCCATCACCCAGGCAGTGTGTCCCATACTTCTACATCCTTCCCATCACCCAAGCAGTGTATCCCATACTTCTACACCCTTCCCATCACCCAGGCAGTGTTTCCCATACTTCTACATCCTTCCCATCACCCAGGCTGTGTGTCCCATACTTCTACACCCTTCCCACCACCCAGGCAGTGTGTCCCATACTTCTACACCCATCCCACCACCCAGGCAGTGTGTCCCATACTTCTACACCCTTCCCACCACCCAGGCAGTGTGTCCCATACTTCTACATCCATCCCACCACCCAGGCAGTGTGTCCCATACATCTACACCCTTCCCACCACCCAGGCAGTGTGTCCCATACTTCTACACCCTTCCCATCACCCAGGCAGTGTGTCCCATACTTCTACATCCTTCCCCCCACCCAGACAGTGTGTCCCATACTTCTACATCCTTCCCCCCACCCAGGCAGTGTGTCCCATACTTCTACACCCTTCCCATCACCCAGGCAGTGTGTCCCATACTTCTACACCTTCCCCATCACCCAGGCAGTGTGTCCCGTACTTCTACACCCTTCCCATCACCCAGGCAGTGTGTCGCATACTTCTACATCCTTCCCACCATCCAGACAGTGTGTCCCATACTTCTACACCCTTCCCATCACCCAGGCAGTGTGTCCCATACTTCTACATCCTTCCCATCACCCAGGCAGTGTGTCCCATACTTCTACTCCTTCCCCATCACCCAGGCAGTGTGTCCCATACTTCTACATCCTTCCCATCACCCAGGCAGTGTGTCCCATACTTCTACACCTTCCCCATCACCCAGGCAGTGTGTCCCATACTTCTACATCCTTCCCATCACCCAGGCAGTGTGTCCCATACTTCTACATCCTTCCCATCACCCAGGCAGTGTGTCCCATACTTCTACATCCTTTCCATCACCCAGGCAGTGTGTCCCATACTTCTACACCCTTCCCATCACCCAGGCTGTGTGTCCCATACTTCTACATCCTTCCCATCACCCAGGCAGTGTGTCCCATACTTCTACACCCTTCCCATCACCCAGGCAGTGTGTCCCATACTTCTACACCCTTCCCACCACCCAGGCAGTGTGTCCCATACTTCTACATCCGTCCCCACCACCCAGGCTGTGTGTCCCATACTTCTACACCCTTCCCATCACCCAGGCAGTGTGTCCCATACTTCTACATCCTTCCCATCACCCAGGCAGTGTGTCCCATACTTCTACATCCTTCCCATCACCCAGGCAGTGTGTCCCATACTTCTACATCCTTCCCATCACCCAAGCAGTGTATCCCATACTTCTACACCCTTCCCATCACCCAGGCAGTGTTTCCCATACTTCTACATCCTTCCCATCACCCAGGCTGTGTGTCCCATACTTCTACACCCTTCCCACCACCCAGGCAGTGTGTCCCATACTTCTACACCCATCCCACCACCCAGGCAGTGTGTCCCATACTTCTACACCCTTCCCACCACCCAGGCAGTGTGTCCCATACTTCTACATCCATCCCACCACCCAGGCAGTGTGTCCCATACATCTACACCCTTCCCACCACCCAGGCAGTGTGTCCCATACTTCTACACCCTTCCCATCACCCAGGCAGTGTGTCCCATACTTCTACATCCTTCCCCCCACCCAGACAGTGTGTCCCATACTTCTACATCCTTCCCCCCACCCAGGCAGTGTGTCCCATACTTCTACACCCTTCCCATCACCCAGGCAGTGTGTCCCATACTTCTACACCTTCCCCATCACCCAGGCAGTGTGTCCCGTACTTCTACACCCTTCCCATCACCCAGGCAGTGTGTCCCATACTTCTACACCTTCCCCATCACCCCGTCAGTGTGTACCATACTTCTACACCCTTCCCAGCACCCAGTCAGTGTGTCCCATACTTCTACACACTTCCCACCACCCAGGCAGTATGTCCCATACTTCTACACCAATACCACCACCCAGGCAGTGTGTCCCATACTTCTACCTCCTTCCCATCACCCAGGCAATGTGTCCCATACTTCTACACCCTTCCCACGACCCAGTCAGTGTGTCCCATATTTCTACACCCTGCCCACCACCCAGGCAGTGTGTCCCATACTTCTACACCCTTCCAATTCATCCAGGCAGTGTGTCCCGTACTTCTACAACCTTCCCACCACCCAGGCAGTGTGTCCCATACTTCTACATCCTTCCCATCTCCCAGGCAGTGTATCCCGTACTTCTACACGCTTCCCACCACCCAGGCAGTGTGTCCCATACTTCTACACCCTTCCCACCACCCAGGCAGTGTGTCCCGTACTTCTACATTCTTCCCATCACCCAGGCAGTGTGTCCCATACTTCTGCATCCTTCCCATCACCCAGGCAGTGTGTCCCATACTTCTACACCCTTCCCACCACCCAGGCAGTGTGTCCCATACTTCTACATCCTTCCCATCACCCAGGCAGTGTGTCCAACACTTCTACATCCTTCCCACCACCCAGGCAGTGTGTCACATACTTCTACATCCTTCCCACCACCCAGTCAGTGTGTCCCATACTTCTACACCCTTCCCATGACCCAGTCAGTGTGTCCCATACTTCTACACCCTTCCCATGACCCAGTCAGTGTGTCCCATACTTCTACACCCTTCCCACCACCCAGGCAGTGTGTCCCGTACTTCTACACCCTTCCCACCACCCAGGCAGTGTGTCCCATACTTCTACACCTTCCCATCACCCAGGCAGTGTGTCCCATACTTCTACACCCTTCCCACCACCCAGGCAGTGTGTCCCATACTTCTACATCCTTCCCATCACCCAGGCAGTGTGTCCCATACTTCTACACCTTCCCCATCACCCAGGCAGTGTGTCCCATACTTCTACACCTTCCCCATCACCCAGGCAGTGTGTCCCATACTTCTACACCTTCCCCATCACCCGGGCAGTGTGTCCCATACTTCTACACCCTTCCCATCACCCAGGCAGTGTGTCGCATACTTCTACATCCTTCCCACCATCCAGACAGTGTGTCCCATACTTCTACACCCTTCCCATCACCCAGGCAGTGTGTCCCATACTTCTACATCCTTCCCATCACCCAGGCAGTGTGTCCCATACTTCTACACCTTCCCCATCACCCAGGCAGTGTGTCCCATACTTCTACATCCTTCCCATCACCCAGGCAGTGTGTCCCATACTTCTACACCTTCCCCATCACCCAGGCAGTGTGTCCCATACTTCTACATCCTTCCCATCACCCAGGCAGTGTGTCCCATACTTCTACATCCTTCCCATCACCCAGGCAGTGTGTCCCATACTTCTACATCCTTTCCATCACCCAGGCAGTGTGTCCCATACTTCTACACCCTTCCCATCACCCAGGCTGTGTGTCCCATACTTCTACATCCTTCCCATCCCCAGGCAGTGTGTCCCATACTTCTACACCCTTCCCATCACCCAGGCAGTGTGTCCCATACTTCTACACCCTTCCCACCACCCAGGCAGTGTGTCCCATACTTCTACATCCGTCCCCACCACCCAGGCTGTGTGTCCCATACTTCTACACCCTTCCCATCACCCAGGCAGTGTGTCCCATACTTCTACATCCTTCCCATCACCCAGGCAGTGTGTCCCATACTTCTACATCCTTCCCATCACCCAGGCAGTGTGTCCCATACTTCTACATCCTTCCCATCACCCAAGCAGTGTATCCCATACTTCTACACCCTTCCCATCACCCAGGCAGTGTTTCCCATACTTCTACATCCTTCCCATCACCCAGGCTGTGTGTCCCATACTTCTACATCCTTCCCATCTCCCAGGCAGTGTATCCCGTACTTCTACACGCTTCCCATCACCCAGGCAGTGTGTCCCATACTTCTACACCCTTCCCACCACCCAGGCAGTGTGTCCCGTACTTCTACATTCTTCCCATCACCCAGGCAGTGTGTCCCATACTTCTGCATCCTTCCCATCACCCAGGCAGTGTGTCCCATACTTCTACACCCTTCCCACCACCCAGGCAGTGTGTCCCATACTTCTACATCCTTCCCATCACCCAGGCAGTGTGTCCCATACTTCTACACCTTCCCCATCACCCAGGCAGTGTGTCCCGTACTTCTACACCCTTCCCATCACCCAGGCAGTGTGTCGCATACTTCTACATCCTTCCCACCATCCAGACAGTGTGTCCCATACTTCTACACCCTTCCCATCACCCAGGCAGTGTGTCCCATACTTCTACATCCTTCCCATCACCCAGGCAGTGTGTCCCATACTTCTACACCTTCCCCATCACCCAGGCAGTGTGTCCCATACTTCTACATCCTTCCCATCACCCAGGCAGTGTGTCCCATACTTCTACACCTTCCCCATCACCCAGGCAGTGTGTCCCATACTTCTACATCCTTCCCATCACCCAGGCAGTGTGTCCCATACTTCTACATCCTTCCCATCACCCAGGCAGTGTGTCCCATACTTCTACATCCTTTCCATCACCCAGGCAGTGTGTCCCATACTTCTACACCCTTCCCATCACCCAGGCTGTGTGTCCCATACTTCTACATCCTTCCCATCACCCAGGCAGTGTGTCCCATACTTCTACACCCTTCCCATCACCCAGGCAGTGTGTCCCATACTTCTACACCCTTCCCACCACCCAGGCAGTGTGTCCCATACTTCTACATCCGTCCCCACCACCCAGGCTGTGTGTCCCATACTTCTACACCCTTCCCATCACCCAGGCAGTGTGTCCCATACTTCTACATCCTTCCCATCACCCAGGCAGTGTGTCCCATACTTCTACATCCTTCCCATCACCCAGGCAGTGTGTCCCATACTTCTACATCCTTCCCATCACCCAAGCAGTGTATCCCATACTTCTACACCCTTCCCATCACCCAGGCAGTGTTTCCCATACTTCTACATCCTTCCCATCACCCAGGCTGTGTGTCCCATACTTCTACACCCTTCCCACCACCCAGGCAGTGTGTCCCATACTTCTACACCCATCCCACCACCCAGGCAGTGTGTCCCATACTTCTACACCCTTCCCACCACCCAGGCAGTGTGTCCCATACTTCTACATCCATCCCACCACCCAGGCAGTGTGTCCCATACATCTACACCCTTCCCACCACCCAGGCAGTGTGTCCCATACTTCTACACCCTTCCCATCACCCAGGCAGTGTGTCCCATACTTCTACATCCTTCCCCCCACCCAGACAGTGTGTCCCATACTTCTACATCCTTCCCCCCACCCAGGCAGTGTGTCCCATACTTCTACACCCTTCCCATCACCCAGGCAGTGTGTCCCATACTTCTACACCTTCCCCATCACCCAGGCAGTGTGTCCCGTACTTCTACACCCTTCCCATCACCCAGGCAGTGTGTCCCATACTTCTACACCTTCCCCATCACCCCGTCAGTGTGTACCATACTTCTACACCCTTCCCAGCACCCAGTCAGTGTGTCCCATACTTCTACACACTTCCCACCACCCAGGCAGTATGTCCCATACTTCTACACCAATACCACCACCCAGGCAGTGTGTCCCATACTTCTACCTCCTTCCCATCACCCAGGCAATGTGTCCCATACTTCTACACCCTTCCCACGACCCAGTCAGTGTGTCCCATATTTCTACACCCTGCCCACCACCCAGGCAGTGTGTCCCATACTTCTACACCCTTCCAATTCATCCAGGCAGTGTGTCCCGTACTTCTACAACCTTCCCACCACCCAGGCAGTGTGTCCCATACTTCTACATCCTTCCCATCTCCCAGGCAGTGTATCCCGTACTTCTACACGCTTCCCACCACCCAGGCAGTGTGTCCCATACTTCTACACCCTTCCCACCACCCAGGCAGTGTGTCCCGTACTTCTACATTCTTCCCATCACCCAGGCAGTGTGTCCCATACTTCTGCATCCTTCCCATCACCCAGGCAGTGTGTCCCATACTTCTACACCCTTCCCACCACCCAGGCAGTGTGTCCCATACTTCTACATCCTTCCCATCACCCAGGCAGTGTGTCCAACACTTCTACATCCTTCCCACCACCCAGGCAGTGTGTCACATACTTCTACATCCTTCCCACCACCCAGTCAGTGTGTCCCATACTTCTACACCCTTCCCATGACCCAGTCAGTGTGTCCCATACTTCTACACCCTTCCCATGACCCAGTCAGTGTGTCCCATACTTCTACACCCTTCCCACCACCCAGGCAGTGTGTCCCGTACTTCTACACCCTTCCCACCACCCAGGCAGTGTGTCCCATACTTCTACACCTTCCCATCACCCAGGCAGTGTGTCCCATACTTCTACACCCTTCCCACCACCCAGGCAGTGTGTCCCATACTTCTACATCCTTCCCATCACCCAGGCAGTGTGTCCCATACTTCTACACCTTCCCCATCACCCAGGCAGTGTGTCCCATACTTCTACACCTTCCCCATCACCCAGGCAGTGTGTCCCATACTTCTACACCTTCCCCATCACCCGGGCAGTGTGTCCCATACTTCTACACCCTTCCCATCACCCAGGCAGTGTGTCGCATACTTCTACATCCTTCCCACCATCCAGACAGTGTGTCCCATACTTCTACACCCTTCCCATCACCCAGGCAGTGTGTCCCATACTTCTACATCCTTCCCATCACCCAGGCAGTGTGTCCCATACTTCTACACCTTCCCCATCACCCAGGCAGTGTGTCCCATACTTCTACATCCTTCCCATCACCCAGGCAGTGTGTCCCATACTTCTACACCTTCCCCATCACCCAGGCAGTGTGTCCCATACTTCTACATCCTTCCCATCACCCAGGCAGTGTGTCCCATACTTCTACATCCTTCCCATCACCCAGGCAGTGTGTCCCATACTTCTACATCCTTTCCATCACCCAGGCAGTGTGTCCCATACTTCTACACCCTTCCCATCACCCAGGCTGTGTGTCCCATACTTCTACATCCTTCCCATCCCCAGGCAGTGTGTCCCATACTTCTACACCCTTCCCATCACCCAGGCAGTGTGTCCCATACTTCTACACCCTTCCCACCACCCAGGCAGTGTGTCCCATACTTCTACATCCGTCCCCACCACCCAGGCTGTGTGTCCCATACTTCTACACCCTTCCCATCACCCAGGCAGTGTGTCCCATACTTCTACATCCTTCCCATCACCCAGGCAGTGTGTCCCATACTTCTACATCCTTCCCATCACCCAGGCAGTGTGTCCCATACTTCTACATCCTTCCCATCACCCAAGCAGTGTATCCCATACTTCTACACCCTTCCCATCACCCAGGCAGTGTTTCCCATACTTCTACATCCTTCCCATCACCCAGGCTGTGTGTCCCATACTTCTACATCCTTCCCATCTCCCAGGCAGTGTATCCCGTACTTCTACACGCTTCCCATCACCCAGGCAGTGTGTCCCATACTTCTACACCCTTCCCACCACCCAGGCAGTGTGTCCCGTACTTCTACATTCTTCCCATCACCCAGGCAGTGTGTCCCATACTTCTGCATCCTTCCCATCACCCAGGCAGTGTGTCCCATACTTCTACACCCTTCCCACCACCCAGGCAGTGTGTCCCATACTTCTACATCCTTCCCATCACCCAGGCAGTGTGTCCAACACTTCTACATCCTTCCCACCACCCAGGCAGTGTGTCACATACTTCTACATCCTTCCCACCACCCAGTCAGTGTGTCCCATACTTCTACACCCTTCCCATCACCCAGTCAGTGTGTCCCATACTTCTACACCCTTCCCATGACCCAGTCAGTGTGTCCCATACTTCTACACCCTTCCCACCACCCAGGCAGTGTGTCCCGTACTTCTACACCCTTCCCACCACCCAGGCAGTGTGTCCCATACTTCTACACCTTCCCATCACCCAGGCAGTGTGTCCCATACTTCTACACCCTTCCCACCACCCAGGCAGTGTGTCCCATACTTCTACATCCTTCCCATCACCCAGGCAGTGTGTCCCATACTTCTACACCTTCCCCATCACCCAGGCAGTGTGTCCCATACTTCTACACCTTCCCCATCACCCAGGCAGTGTGTCCCATACTTCTACACCTTCCCCATCACCCGGGCAGTGTGTCCCATACTTCTACACCCTTCCCATCACCCAGGCAGTGTGTCGCATACTTCTACATCCTTCCCACCATCCAGACAGTGTGTCCCATACTTCTACACCCTTCCCATCACCCAGGCAGTGTGTCCCATACTTCTACATCCTTCCCATCACCCAGGCAGTGTGTCCCATACTTCTACACCTTCCCCATCACCCAGGCAGTGTGTCCCATACTTCTACATCCTTCCCATCACCCAGGCAGTGTGTCCCATACTTCTACACCTTCCCCATCACCCAGGCAGTGTGTCCCATACTTCTACATCCTTCCCATCACCCAGGCAGTGTGTCCCATACTTCTACATCCTTCCCATCACCCAGGCAGTGTGTCCCATACTTCTACATCCTTCCCATCACCCAAGCAGTGTATCCCATACTTCTACACCCTTCCCATCACCCAGGCAGTGTTTCCCATACTTCTACATCCTTCCCATCACCCAGGCTGTGTGTCCCATACTTCTACATCCTTCCCATCTCCCAGGCAGTGTATCCCGTACTTCTACACGCTTCCCATCACCCAGGCAGTGTGTCCCATACTTCTACACCCTTCCCACCACCCAGGCAGTGTGTCCCGTACTTCTACATTCTTCCCATCACCCAGGCAGTGTGTCCCATACTTCTGCATCCTTCCCATCACCCAGGCAGTGTGTCCCATACTTCTACACCCTTCCCACCACCCAGGCAGTGTGTCCCATACTTCTACATCCTTCCCATCACCCAGGCAGTGTGTCCCATACTTCTACACCTTCCCCATCACCCAGGCAGTGTGTCCCGTACTTCTACACCCTTCCCATCACCCAGGCAGTGTGTCGCATACTTCTACATCCTTCCCACCATCCAGACAGTGTGTCCCATACTTCTACACCCTTCCCATCACCCAGGCAGTGTGTCCCATACTTCTACATCCTTCCCATCACCCAGGCAGTGTGTCCCATACTTCTACACCTTCCCCATCACCCAGGCAGTGTGTCCCATACTTCTACATCCTTCCCATCACCCAGGCAGTGTGTCCCATACTTCTACACCTTCCCCATCACCCAGGCAGTGTGTCCCATACTTCTACATCCTTCCCATCACCCAGGCAGTGTGTCCCATACTTCTACATCCTTCCCATCACCCAGGCAGTGTGTCCCATACTTCTACATCCTTTCCATCACCCAGGCAGTGTGTCCCATACTTCTACACCCTTCCCATCACCCAGGCTGTGTGTCCCATACTTCTACATCCTTCCCATCACCCAGGCAGTGTGTCCCATACTTCTACACCCTTCCCATCACCCAGGCAGTGTGTCCCATACTTCTACACCCTTCCCACCACCCAGGCAGTGTGTCCCATACTTCTACATCCGTCCCCACCACCCAGGCTGTGTGTCCCATACTTCTACACCCTTCCCATCACCCAGGCAGTGTGTCCCATACTTCTACATCCTTCCCATCACCCAGGCAGTGTGTCCCATACTTCTACATCCTTCCCATCACCCAGGCAGTGTGTCCCATACTTCTACATCCTTCCCATCACCCAAGCAGTGTATCCCATACTTCTACACCCTTCCCATCACCCAGGCAGTGTTTCCCATACTTCTACATCCTTCCCATCACCCAGGCTGTGTGTCCCATACTTCTACACCCTTCCCACCACCCAGGCAGTGTGTCCCATACTTCTACACCCATCCCACCACCCAGGCAGTGTGTCCCATACTTCTACACCCTTCCCACCACCCAGGCAGTGTGTCCCATACTTCTACATCCATCCCACCACCCAGGCAGTGTGTCCCATACATCTACACCCTTCCCACCACCCAGGCAGTGTGTCCCATACTTCTACACCCTTCCCATCACCCAGGCAGTGTGTCCCATACTTCTACATCCTTCCCCCCACCCAGACAGTGTGTCCCATACTTCTACATCCTTCCCCCCACCCAGGCAGTGTGTCCCATACTTCTACACCCTTCCCATCACCCAGGCAGTGTGTCCCATACTTCTACACCTTCCCCATCACCCAGGCAGTGTGTCCCGTACTTCTACACCCTTCCCATCACCCAGGCAGTGTGTCCCATACTTCTACACCTTCCCCATCACCCCGTCAGTGTGTACCATACTTCTACACCCTTCCCAGCACCCAGTCAGTGTGTCCCATACTTCTACACACTTCCCACCACCCAGGCAGTATGTCCCATACTTCTACACCAATACCACCACCCAGGCAGTGTGTCCCATACTTCTACCTCCTTCCCATCACCCAGGCAATGTGTCCCATACTTCTACACCCTTCCCACGACCCAGTCAGTGTGTCCCATATTTCTACACCCTGCCCACCACCCAGGCAGTGTGTCCCATACTTCTACACCCTTCCAATTCATCCAGGCAGTGTGTCCCGTACTTCTACAACCTTCCCACCACCCAGGCAGTGTGTCCCATACTTCTACATCCTTCCCATCTCCCAGGCAGTGTATCCCGTACTTCTACACGCTTCCCACCACCCAGGCAGTGTGTCCCATACTTCTACACCCTTCCCACCACCCAGGCAGTGTGTCCCGTACTTCTACATTCTTCCCATCACCCAGGCAGTGTGTCCCATACTTCTGCATCCTTCCCATCACCCAGGCAGTGTGTCCCATACTTCTACACCCTTCCCACCACCCAGGCAGTGTGTCCCATACTTCTACATCCTTCCCATCACCCAGGCAGTGTGTCCAACACTTCTACATCCTTCCCACCACCCAGGCAGTGTGTCACATACTTCTACATCCTTCCCACCACCCAGTCAGTGTGTCCCATACTTCTACACCCTTCCCATGACCCAGTCAGTGTGTCCCATACTTCTACACCCTTCCCATGACCCAGTCAGTGTGTCCCATACTTCTACACCCTTCCCACCACCCAGGCAGTGTGTCCCGTACTTCTACACCCTTCCCACCACCCAGGCAGTGTGTCCCATACTTCTACACCTTCCCATCACCCAGGCAGTGTGTCCCATACTTCTACACCCTTCCCACCACCCAGGCAGTGTGTCCCATACTTCTACATCCTTCCCATCACCCAGGCAGTGTGTCCCATACTTCTACACCTTCCCCATCACCCAGGCAGTGTGTCCCATACTTCTACACCTTCCCCATCACCCAGGCAGTGTGTCCCATACTTCTACACCTTCCCCATCACCCGGGCAGTGTGTCCCATACTTCTACACCCTTCCCATCACCCAGGCAGTGTGTCGCATACTTCTACATCCTTCCCACCATCCAGACAGTGTGTCCCATACTTCTACACCCTTCCCATCACCCAGGCAGTGTGTCCCATACTTCTACATCCTTCCCATCACCCAGGCAGTGTGTCCCATACTTCTACACCTTCCCCATCACCCAGGCAGTGTGTCCCATACTTCTACATCCTTCCCATCACCCAGGCAGTGTGTCCCATACTTCTACACCTTCCCCATCACCCAGGCAGTGTGTCCCATACTTCTACATCCTTCCCATCACCCAGGCAGTGTGTCCCATACTTCTACATCCTTCCCATCACCCAGGCAGTGTGTCCCATACTTCTACATCCTTTCCATCACCCAGGCAGTGTGTCCCATACTTCTACACCCTTCCCATCACCCAGGCTGTGTGTCCCATACTTCTACATCCTTCCCATCCCCAGGCAGTGTGTCCCATACTTCTACACCCTTCCCATCACCCAGGCAGTGTGTCCCATACTTCTACACCCTTCCCACCACCCAGGCAGTGTGTCCCATACTTCTACATCCGTCCCCACCACCCAGGCTGTGTGTCCCATACTTCTACACCCTTCCCATCACCCAGGCAGTGTGTCCCATACTTCTACATCCTTCCCATCACCCAGGCAGTGTGTCCCATACTTCTACATCCTTCCCATCACCCAGGCAGTGTGTCCCATACTTCTACATCCTTCCCATCACCCAAGCAGTGTATCCCATACTTCTACACCCTTCCCATCACCCAGGCAGTGTTTCCCATACTTCTACATCCTTCCCATCACCCAGGCTGTGTGTCCCATACTTCTACATCCTTCCCATCTCCCAGGCAGTGTATCCCGTACTTCTACACGCTTCCCATCACCCAGGCAGTGTGTCCCATACTTCTACACCCTTCCCACCACCCAGGCAGTGTGTCCCGTACTTCTACATTCTTCCCATCACCCAGGCAGTGTGTCCCATACTTCTGCATCCTTCCCATCACCCAGGCAGTGTGTCCCATACTTCTACACCCTTCCCACCACCCAGGCAGTGTGTCCCATACTTCTACATCCTTCCCATCACCCAGGCAGTGTGTCCAACACTTCTACATCCTTCCCACAACCCAGGCAGTGTGTCACATACTTCTACATCCTTCCCACCACCCAGTCAGTGTGTCCCATACTTCTACACCCTTCCCATCACCCAGTCAGTGTGTCCCATACTTCTACACCCTTCCCATGACCCAGTCAGTGTGTCCCATACTTCTACACCCTTCCCACCACCCAGGCAGTGTGTCCCGTACTTCTACACCCTTCCCACCACCCAGGCAGTGTGTCCCATACTTCTACACCTTCCCATCACCCAGGCAGTGTGTCCCATACTTCTACACCCTTCCCACCACCCAGGCAGTGTGTCCCATACTTCTACATCCTTCCCATCACCCAGGCAGTGTGTCCCATACTTCTACACCTTCCCCATCACCCAGGCAGTGTGTCCCATACTTCTACACCTTCCCCATCACCCAGGCAGTGTGTCCCATACTTCTACACCTTCCCCATCACCCGGGCAGTGTGTCCCATACTTCTACACCCTTCCCATCACCCAGGCAGTGTGTCGCATACTTCTACATCCTTCCCACCATCCAGACAGTGTGTCCCATACTTCTACACCCTTCCCATCACCCAGGCAGTGTGTCCCATACTTCTACATCCTTCCCATCACCCAGGCAGTGTGTCCCATACTTCTACACCTTCCCCATCACCCAGGCAGTGTGTCCCATACTTCTACATCCTTCCCATCACCCAGGCAGTGTGTCCCATACTTCTACACCTTCCCCATCACCCAGGCAGTGTGTCCCATACTTCTACATCCTTCCCAACACCCAGGCAGTGTGTCCCATACTTCTACATCCTTCCCATCACCCAGGCAGTGTGTCCCATACTTCTACATCCTTTCCATCACCCAGGCAGTGTGTCCCATACTTCTACACCCTTCCCATCACCCAGGCTGTGTGTCCCATACTTCTACACCAATACCACCACCCAGGCAGTGTGTCCCATACTTCTACCTCCTTCCCATCACCCAGGCAATGTGTCCCATACTTCTACACCCTTCCCACGACCCAGTCAGTGTGTCCCATATTTCTACACCCTGCCCACCACCCAGGCAGTGTGTCCCATACTTCTACACCCTTCCAATTCATCCAGGCAGTGTGTCCCGTACTTCTACAACCTTCCCACCACCCAGGCAGTGTGTCCCATACTTCTACATCCTTCCCATCTCCCAGGCAGTGTATCCCGTACTTCTACACGCTTCCCACCACCCAGGCAGTGTGTCCCATACTTCTACACCCTTCCCACCACCCAGGCAGTGTGTCCCGTACTTCTACATTCTTCCCATCACCCAGGCAGTGTGTCCCATACTTCTGCATCCTTCCCATCACCCAGGCAGTGTGTCCCATACTTCTACACCCTTCCCACCACCCAGGCAGTGTGTCCCATACTTCTACATCCTTCCCATCACCCAGGCAGTGTGTCCAACACTTCTACATCCTTCCCACCACCCAGGCAGTGTGTCACATACTTCTACATCCTTCCCACCACCCAGTCAGTGTGTCCCATACTTCTACACCCTTCCCATGACCCAGTCAGTGTGTCCCATACTTCTACACCCTTCCCATGACCCAGTCAGTGTGTCCCATACTTCTACACCCTTCCCACCACCCAGGCAGTGTGTCCCGTACTTCTACACCCTTCCCACCACCCAGGCAGTGTGTCCCATACTTCTACACCTTCCCATCACCCAGGCAGTGTGTCCCATACTTCTACACCCTTCCCACCACCCAGGCAGTGTGTCCCATACTTCTACATCCTTCCCATCACCCAGGCAGTGTGTCCCATACTTCTACACCTTCCCCATCACCCAGGCAGTGTGTCCCATACTTCTACACCTTCCCCATCACCCAGGCAGTGTGTCCCATACTTCTACACCTTCCCCATCACCCGGGCAGTGTGTCCCATACTTCTACACCCTTCCCATCACCCAGGCAGTGTGTCGCATACTTCTACATCCTTCCCACCATCCAGACAGTGTGTCCCATACTTCTACACCCTTCCCATCACCCAGGCAGTGTGTCCCATACTTCTACATCCTTCCCATCACCCAGGCAGTGTGTCCCATACTTCTACACCTTCCCCATCACCCAGGCAGTGTGTCCCATACTTCTACATCCTTCCCATCACCCAGGCAGTGTGTCCCATACTTCTACACCTTCCCCATCACCCAGGCAGTGTGTCCCATACTTCTACATCCTTCCCATCACCCAGGCAGTGTGTCCCATACTTCTACATCCTTCCCATCACCCAGGCAGTGTGTCCCATACTTCTACATCCTTTCCATCACCCAGGCAGTGTGTCCCATACTTCTACACCCTTCCCATCACCCAGGCTGTGTGTCCCATACTTCTACATCCTTCCCATCCCCAGGCAGTGTGTCCCATACTTCTACACCCTTCCCATCACCCAGGCAGTGTGTCCCATACTTCTACACCCTTCCCACCACCCAGGCAGTGTGTCCCATACTTCTACATCCGTCCCCACCACCCAGGCTGTGTGTCCCATACTTCTACACCCTTCCCATCACCCAGGCAGTGTGTCCCATACTTCTACATCCTTCCCATCACCCAGGCAGTGTGTCCCATACTTCTACATCCTTCCCATCACCCAGGCAGTGTGTCCCATACTTCTACATCCTTCCCATCACCCAAGCAGTGTATCCCATACTTCTACACCCTTCCCATCACCCAGGCAGTGTTTCCCATACTTCTACATCCTTCCCATCACCCAGGCTGTGTGTCCCATACTTCTACATCCTTCCCATCTCCCAGGCAGTGTATCCCGTACTTCTACACGCTTCCCATCACCCAGGCAGTGTGTCCCATACTTCTACACCCTTCCCACCACCCAGGCAGTGTGTCCCGTACTTCTACATTCTTCCCATCACCCAGGCAGTGTGTCCCATACTTCTGCATCCTTCCCATCACCCAGGCAGTGTGTCCCATACTTCTACACCCTTCCCACCACCCAGGCAGTGTGTCCCATACTTCTACATCCTTCCCATCACCCAGGCAGTGTGTCCAACACTTCTACATCCTTCCCACCACCCAGGCAGTGTGTCACATACTTCTACATCCTTCCCACCACCCAGTCAGTGTGTCCCATACTTCTACACCCTTCCCATCACCCAGTCAGTGTGTCCCATACTTCTACACCCTTCCCATGACCCAGTCAGTGTGTCCCATACTTCTACACCCTTCCCACCACCCAGGCAGTGTGTCCCGTACTTCTACACCCTTCCCACCACCCAGGCAGTGTGTCCCATACTTCTACACCTTCCCATCACCCAGGCAGTGTGTCCCATACTTCTACACCCTTCCCACCACCCAGGCAGTGTGTCCCATACTTCTACATCCTTCCCATCACCCAGGCAGTGTGTCCCATACTTCTACACCTTCCCCATCACCCAGGCAGTGTGTCCCATACTTCTACACCTTCCCCATCACCCAGGCAGTGTGTCCCATACTTCTACACCTTCCCCATCACCCGGGCAGTGTGTCCCATACTTCTACACCCTTCCCATCACCCAGGCAGTGTGTCGCATACTTCTACATCCTTCCCACCATCCAGACAGTGTGTCCCATACTTCTACACCCTTCCCATCACCCAGGCAGTGTGTCCCATACTTCTACATCCTTCCCATCACCCAGGCAGTGTGTCCCATACTTCTACACCTTCCCCATCACCCAGGCAGTGTGTCCCATACTTCTACATCCTTCCCATCACCCAGGCAGTGTGTCCCATACTTCTACACCTTCCCCATCACCCAGGCAGTGTGTCCCATACTTCTACATCCTTCCCAACACCCAGGCAGTGTGTCCCATACTTCTACATCCTTCCCATCACCCAGGCAGTGTGTCCCATACTTCTACATCCTTTCCATCACCCAGGCAGTGTGTCCCATACTTCTACACCCTTCCCATCACCCAGGCTGTGTGTCCCATACTTCTACATCCTTCCCATCACCCAGGCAGTGTGTCCCATACTTCTACACCCTTCCCATCACCCAGGCAGTGTGTCCCATACTTCTACACCCTTCCCACCACCCAGGCAGTGTGTCCCATACTTCTACATCCGTCCCCACCACCCAGGCTGTGTGTCCCATACTTCTACACCCTTCCCATCACCCAGGCAGTGTGTCCCATACTTCTACATCCTTCCCATCACCCAGGCAGTGTGTCCCATACTTCTACATCCTTCCCATCACCCAGGCAGTGTGTCCCATACTTCTACATCCTTCCCATCACCCATGCAGTGTATCCCATACTTCTACACCCTTCCCATCACCCAGGCAGTGTTTCCCATACTTCTACATCCTTCCCATCACCCAGGCTGTGTGTCCCATACTTCTACACCCTTCCCACCACCCAGGCAGTGTGTCCCATACTTCTACACCCATCCCACCACCCAGGCAGTGTGTCCCATACTTCTACACCCTTCCCACCACCCAGGCAGTGTGTCCCATACTTCTACATCCATCCCACCACCCAGGCAGTGTGTCCCATACATCTACACCCTTCCCACCACCCAGGCAGTGTGTCCCATACTTCTACACCCTTCCCATCACCCAGGCAGTGTGTCCCATACTTCTACATCCTTCCCCCCACCCAGACAGTGTGTCCCATACTTCTACATCCTTCCCCCCACCCAGGCAGTGTGTCCCATACTTCTACACCCTTCCCATCACCCAGGCAGTGTGTCCCATACTTCTACACCTTCCCCATCACCCAGGCAGTGTGTCCCGTACTTCTACACCCTTCCCATCACCCAGGCAGTGTGTCGCATACTTCTACATCCTTCCCACCATCCAGACAGTGTGTCCCATACTTCTACACCCTTCCCATCACCCAGGCAGTGTGTCCCATACTTCTACATCCTTCCCATCACCCAGGCAGTGTGTCCCATACTTCTACACCTTCCCCATCACCCAGGCAGTGTGTCCCATACTTCTACATCCTTCCCATCACCCAGGCAGTGTGTCCCATACTTCTACACCTTCCCCATCACCCAGGCAGTGTGTCCCATACTTCTACATCCTTCCCATCACCCAGGCAGTGTGTCCCATACTTCTACATCCTTCCCATCACCCAGGCAGTGTGTCCCATACTTCTACATCCTTTCCATCACCCAGGCAGTGTGTCCCATACTTCTACACCCTTCCCATCACCCAGGCTGTGTGTCCCATACTTCTACATCCTTCCCATCACCCAGGCAGTGTGTCCCATACTTCTACACCCTTCCCATCACCCAGGCAGTGTGTCCCATACTTCTACACCCTTCCCACCACCCAGGCAGTGTGTCCCATACTTCTACATCCGTCCCCACCACCCAGGCTGTGTGTCCCATACTTCTACACCCTTCCCATCACCCAGGCAGTGTGTCCCATACTTCTACATCCTTCCCATCACCCAGGCAGTGTGTCCCATACTTCTACATCCTTCCCATCACCCAGGCAGTGTGTCCCATACTTCTACATCCTTCCCATCACCCAAGCAGTGTATCCCATACTTCTACACCCTTCCCATCACCCAGGCAGTGTTTCCCATACTTCTACATCCTTCCCATCACCCAGGCTGTGTGTCCCATACTTCTACACCCTTCCCACCACCCAGGCAGTGTGTCCCATACTTCTACACCCATCCCACCACCCAGGCAGTGTGTCCCATACTTCTACACCCTTCCCACCACCCAGGCAGTGTGTCCCATACTTCTACATCCATCCCACCACCCAGGCAGTGTGTCCCATACATCTACACCCTTCCCACCACCCAGGCAGTGTGTCCCATACTTCTACACCCTTCCCATCACCCAGGCAGTGTGTCCCATACTTCTACATCCTTCCCCCCACCCAGACAGTGTGTCCCATACTTCTACATCCTTCCCCCCACCCAGGCAGTGTGTCCCATACTTCTACACCCTTCCCATCACCCAGGCAGTGTGTCCCATACTTCTACACCTTCCCCATCACCCAGGCAGTGTGTCCCGTACTTCTACACCCTTCCCATCACCCAGGCAGTGTGTCCCATACTTCTACACCTTCCCCATCACCCCGTCAGTGTGTACCATACTTCTACACCCTTCCCAGCACCCAGTCAGTGTGTCCCATACTTCTACACACTTCCCACCACCCAGGCAGTATGTCCCATACTTCTACACCAATACCACCACCCAGGCAGTGTGTCCCATACTTCTACCTCCTTCCCATCACCCAGGCAATGTGTCCCATACTTCTACACCCTTCCCACGACCCAGTCAGTGTGTCCCATATTTCTACACCCTGCCCACCACCCAGGCAGTGTGTCCCATACTTCTATACCCTTCCAATTCATCCAGGCAGTGTGTCCCGTACTTCTACAACCTTCCCACCACCCAGGCAGTGTGTCCCATACTTCTACATCCTTCCCATCTCCCAGGCAGTGTATCCCGTACTTCTACACGCTTCCCATCACCCAGGCAGTGTGTCCCATACTTCTACACCCTTCCCACCACCCAGGCAGTGTGTCCCGTACTTCTACATTCTTCCCATCACCCAGGCAGTGTGTCCCATACTTCTGCATCCTTCCCATCACCCAGGCAGTGTGTCCCATACTTCTACACCCTTCCCACCACCCAGGCAGTGTGTCCCATACTTCTACATCCTTCCCATCACCCAGGCAGTGTGTCCAACACTTCTACATCCTTCCCACCACCCAGGCAGTGTGTCACATACTTCTACATCCTTCCCACCACCCAGTCAGTGTGTCCCATACTTCTACACCCTTCCCATCACCCAGTCAGTGTGTCCCATACTTCTACACCCTTCCCATGACCCAGTCAGTGTGTCCCATACTTCTACACCCTTCCCACCACCCAGGCAGTGTGTCCCGTACTTCTACACCCTTCCCACCACCCAGGCAGTGTGTCCCATACTTCTACACCTTCCCATCACCCAGGCAGTGTGTCCCATACTTCTACACCCTTCCCACCACCCAGGCAGTGTGTCCCATACTTCTACATCCTTCCCATCACCCAGGCAGTGTGTCCCATACTTCTACACCTTCCCCATCACCCAGGCAGTGTGTCCCATACTTCTACACCTTCCCCATCACCCAGGCAGTGTGTCCCATACTTCTACACCTTCCCCATCACCCGGGCAGTGTGTCCCATACTTCTACACCCTTCTCATCACCCAGGCAGTGTGTCCCATACTTCTACACCCTTCCCATCACCCAGGCAGTGTGTCCCATACTTCTACATCCTTCCCATCACCCAGGCAGTGTGTCCCATACTTCTACACCTTCCCCATCACCCAGGCAGTGTGTCCCATACTTCTACATCCTTCCCATCACCCAGGCAGTGTGTCCCATACTTCTACACCTTCCCCATCACCCAGGCAGTGTGTCCCATACTTCTACATCCTTCCCATCACCCAGGCAGTGTGTCCCATACTTCTACATCCTTCCCATCACCCAGGCAGTGTGTCCCATACTTCTACATCCTTTCCATCACCCAGGCAGTGTGTCCCATACTTCTACACCCTTCCCATCACCCAGGCTGTGTGTCCCATACTTCTACATCCTTCCCATCCCCAGGCAGTGTGTCCCATACTTCTACACCCTTCCCATCACCCAGGCAGTGTGTCCCATACTTCTACACCCTTCCCACCACCCAGGCAGTGTGTCCCATACTTCTACATCCGTCCCCACCACCCAGGCTGTGTGTCCCATACTTCTACACCCTTCCCATCACCCAGGCAGTGTGTCCCATACTTCTACATCCTTCCCATCACCCAGGCAGTGTGTCCCATACTTCTACATCCTTCCCATCACCCAGGCAGTGTGTCCCATACTTCTACATCCTTCCCATCACCCAAGCAGTGTATCCCATACTTCTACACCCTTCCCATCACCCAGGCAGTGTTTCCCATACTTCTACATCCTTCCCATCACCCAGGCTGTGTGTCCCATACTTCTACACCCTTCCCACCACCCAGGCAGTGTGTCCCATACTTCTACACCCATCCCACCACCCAGGCAGTGTGTCCCATACTTCTACACCCTTCCCACCACCCAGGCAGTGTGTCCCATACTTCTACATCCATCCCACCACCCAGGCAGTGTGTCCCATACATCTACACCCTTCCCACCACCCAGGCAGTGTGTCCCATACTTCTACACCCTTCCCATCACCCAGGCAGTGTGTCCCATACTTCTACATCCTTCCCCCCACCCAGACAGTGTGTCCCATACTTCTACATCCTTCCCCCCACCCAGGCAGTGTGTCCCATACTTCTACACCCTTCCCATCACCCAGGCAGTGTGTCCCATACTTCTACACCTTCCCCATCACCCAGGCAGTGTGTCCTGTACTTCTACACCCTTCCCATCACCCAGGCAGTGTGTCCCATTCTTCTACACCTTCCCCATCACCCAGGCAGTGTGTCCCATACTTCTACATCCTTCCCACCACCCAGGCAGTGTGTCCCATACTTCTACATTCTTCCCATCACCCAGGCAGTGTGTCCCATACTTCTACATCCTTCCCCCCACCCAGGCAGTGTGTCCCATACTTCTACACCCTTCCCATCACCCAGGCAGTGTGTCCCATACTTCTACACCTTCCCCATCACCCAGGCAGTGTTCCCCGTACTTCTACACCCTTCCCATCACCCAGGCAGTGTGTCCCATACTTCTACACCTTCCCCATCACCCAGGCAGTGTGTCCCATACTTCTACATCCTTCCCACCACCCAGGCAGTGTGTCCCATACTTCTACACGCTTCCCCACCACCCAGGCAGTGTGTCCCATACTTCTACACCCTTCCCATCACCCAGGCTGTGTGTCCCATACTTCTACATCCTTCCCATCCCCAGGCAGTGTGTCCCATACTTCTACACCCTTCCCATCACCCAGGCAGTGTGTCCCATACTTCTACACCCTTCCCACCACCCAGGCAGTGTGTCCCATACTTCTACATCCGTCCCCACCACCCAGGCTGTGTGTCCCATACTTCTACACCCTTCCCATCACCCAGGCAGTGTGTCCCATACTTCTACATCCTTCCCATCACCCAGGCAGTGTGTCCCATACTTCTACATCCTTCCCATCACCCAGGCAGTGTGTCCCATACTTCTACATCCTTCCCATCACCCAAGCAGTGTATCCCATACTTCTACACCCTTCCCATCACCCAGGCAGTGTTTCCCATACTTCTACATCCTTCCCATCACCCAGGCTGTGTGTCCCATACTTCTACATCCTTCCCATCTCCCAGGCAGTGTATCCCGTACTTCTACACGCTTCCCATCACCCAGGCAGTGTGTCCCATACTTCTACACCCTTCCCACCACCCAGGCAGTGTGTCCCGTACTTCTACATTCTTCCCATCACCCAGGCAGTGTGTCCCATACTTCTGCATCCTTCCCATCACCCAGGCAGTGTGTCCCATACTTCTACACCCTTCCCACCACCCAGGCAGTGTGTCCCATACTTCTACATCCTTCCCATCACCCAGGCAGTGTGTCCCATACTTCTACACCTTCCCCATCACCCAGGCAGTGTGTCCCGTACTTCTACACCCTTCCCATCACCCAGGCAGTGTGTCGCATACTTCTACATCCTTCCCACCATCCAGACAGTGTGTCCCATACTTCTACACCCTTCCCATCACCCAGGCAGTGTGTCCCATACTTCTACATCCTTCCCATCACCCAGGCAGTGTGTCCCATACTTCTACACCTTCCCCATCACCCAGGCAGTGTGTCCCATACTTCTACATCCTTCCCATCACCCAGGCAGTGTGTCCCATACTTCTACACCTTCCCCATCACCCAGGCAGTGTGTCCCATACTTCTACATCCTTCCCATCACCCAGGCAGTGTGTCCCATACTTCTACATCCTTCCCATCACCCAGGCAGTGTGTCCCATACTTCTACATCCTTTCCATCACCCAGGCAGTGTGTCCCATACTTCTACACCCTTCCCATCACCCAGGCTGTGTGTCCCATACTTCTACATCCTTCCCATCACCCAGGCAGTGTGTCCCATACTTCTACACCCTTCCCATCACCCAGGCAGTGTGTCCCATACTTCTACACCCTTCCCACCACCCAGGCAGTGTGTCCCATACTTCTACATCCGTCCCCACCACCCAGGCTGTGTGTCCCATACTTCTACACCCTTCCCATCACCCAGGCAGTGTGTCCCATACTTCTACATCCTTCCCATCACCCAGGCAGTGTGTCCCATACTTCTACATCCTTCCCATCACCCAGGCAGTGTGTCCCATACTTCTACATCCTTCCCATCACCCAAGCAGTGTATCCCATACTTCTACACCCTTCCCATCACCCAGGCAGTGTTTCCCATACTTCTACATCCTTCCCATCACCCAGGCTGTGTGTCCCATACTTCTACACCCTTCCCACCACCCAGGCAGTGTGTCCCATACTTCTACACCCATCCCACCACCCAGGCAGTGTGTCCCATACTTCTACACCCTTCCCACCACCCAGGCAGTGTGTCCCATACTTCTACATCCATCCCACCACCCAGGCAGTGTGTCCCATACATCTACACCCTTCCCACCACCCAGGCAGTGTGTCCCATACTTCTACACCCTTCCCATCACCCAGGCAGTGTGTCCCATACTTCTACATCCTTCCCCCCACCCAGACAGTGTGTCCCATACTTCTACATCCTTCCCCCCACCCAGGCAGTGTGTCCCATACTTCTACACCCTTCCCATCACCCAGGCAGTGTGTCCCATACTTCTACACCTTCCCCATCACCCAGGCAGTGTGTCCCGTACTTCTACACCCTTCCCATCACCCAGGCAGTGTGTCCCATACTTCTACACCTTCCCCATCACCCCGTCAGTGTGTACCATACTTCTACACCCTTCCCAGCACCCAGTCAGTGTGTCCCATACTTCTACACACTTCCCACCACCCAGGCAGTATGTCCCATACTTCTACACCAATACCACCACCCAGGCAGTGTGTCCCATACTTCTACCTCCTTCCCATCACCCAGGCAATGTGTCCCATACTTCTACACCCTTCCCACGACCCAGTCAGTGTGTCCCATATTTCTACACCCTGCCCACCACCCAGGCAGTGTGTCCCATACTTCTACACCCTTCCAATTCATCCAGGCAGTGTGTCCCGTACTTCTACAACCTTCCCACCACCCAGGCAGTGTGTCCCATACTTCTACATCCTTCCCATCTCCCAGGCAGTGTATCCCGTACTTCTACACGCTTCCCACCACCCAGGCAGTGTGTCCCATACTTCTACACCCTTCCCACCACCCAGGCAGTGTGTCCCGTACTTCTACATTCTTCCCATCACCCAGGCAGTGTGTCCCATACTTCTGCATCCTTCCCATCACCCAGGCAGTGTGTCCCATACTTCTACACCCTTCCCACCACCCAGGCAGTGTGTCCCATACTTCTACATCCTTCCCATCACCCAGGCAGTGTGTCCAACACTTCTACATCCTTCCCACCACCCAGGCAGTGTGTCACATACTTCTACATCCTTCCCACCACCCAGTCAGTGTGTCCCATACTTCTACACCCTTCCCATGACCCAGTCAGTGTGTCCCATACTTCTACACCCTTCCCATGACCCAGTCAGTGTGTCCCATACTTCTACACCCTTCCCACCACCCAGGCAGTGTGTCCCGTACTTCTACACCCTTCCCACCACCCAGGCAGTGTGTCCCATACTTCTACACCTTCCCATCACCCAGGCAGTGTGTCCCATACTTCTACACCCTTCCCACCACCCAGGCAGTGTGTCCCATACTTCTACATCCTTCCCATCACCCAGGCAGTGTGTCCCATACTTCTACACCTTCCCCATCACCCAGGCAGTGTGTCCCATACTTCTACACCTTCCCCATCACCCAGGCAGTGTGTCCCATACTTCTACACCTTCCCCATCACCCGGGCAGTGTGTCCCATACTTCTACACCCTTCCCATCACCCAGGCAGTGTGTCGCATACTTCTACATCCTTCCCACCATCCAGACAGTGTGTCCCATACTTCTACACCCTTCCCATCACCCAGGCAGTGTGTCCCATACTTCTACATCCTTCCCATCACCCAGGCAGTGTGTCCCATACTTCTACACCTTCCCCATCACCCAGGCAGTGTGTCCCATACTTCTACATCCTTCCCATCACCCAGGCAGTGTGTCCCATACTTCTACACCTTCCCCATCACCCAGGCAGTGTGTCCCATACTTCTACATCCTTCCCATCACCCAGGCAGTGTGTCCCATACTTCTACATCCTTCCCATCACCCAGGCAGTGTGTCCCATACTTCTACATCCTTTCCATCACCCAGGCAGTGTGTCCCATACTTCTACACCCTTCCCATCACCCAGGCTGTGTGTCCCATACTTCTACATCCTTCCCATCCCCAGGCAGTGTGTCCCATACTTCTACACCCTTCCCATCACCCAGGCAGTGTGTCCCATACTTCTACACCCTTCCCACCACCCAGGCAGTGTGTCCCATACTTCTACATCCGTCCCCACCACCCAGGCTGTGTGTCCCATACTTCTACACCCTTCCCATCACCCAGGCAGTGTGTCCCATACTTCTACATCCTTCCCATCACCCAGGCAGTGTGTCCCATACTTCTACATCCTTCCCATCACCCAGGCAGTGTGTCCCATACTTCTACATCCTTCCCATCACCCAAGCAGTGTATCCCATACTTCTACACCCTTCCCATCACCCAGGCAGTGTTTCCCATACTTCTACATCCTTCCCATCACCCAGGCAGTGTGTCCCATACTTCTACATCCTTCCCATCACCCAAGCAGTGTATCCCATACTTCTACACCCTTCCCATCACCCAGGCAGTGTTTCCCATACTTCTACATCCTTCCCATCACCCAGGCTGTGTGTCCCATACTTCTACACCCTTCCCACCACCCAGGCAGTGTGTCCCATACTTCTACACCCATCCCACCACCCAGGCAGTGTGTCCCATACTTCTACACCCTTCCCACCACCCAGGCAGTGTGTCCCATACTTCTACATCCATCCCACCACCCAGGCAGTGTGTCCCATACATCTACACCCTTCCCACCACCCAGGCAGTGTGTCCCATACTTCTACACCCTTCCCATCACCCAGGCAGTGTGTCCCATACTTCTACATCCTTCCCCCCACCCAGACAGTGTGTCCCATACTTCTACATCCTTCCCCCCACCCAGGCAGTGTGTCCCATACTTCTACACCCTTCCCATCACCCAGGCAGTGTGTCCCATACTTCTACACCTTCCCCATCACCCAGGCAGTGTGTCCCGTACTTCTACACCCTTCCCATCACCCAGGCAGTGTGTCCCATACTTCTACACCTTCCCCATCACCCCGTCAGTGTGTACCATACTTCTACACCCTTCCCAGCACCCAGTCAGTGTGTCCCATACTTCTACACACTTCCCACCACCCAGGCAGTATGTCCCATACTTCTACACCAATACCACCACCCAGGCAGTGTGTCCCATACTTCTACCTCCTTCCCATCACCCAGGCAATGTGTCCCATACTTCTACACCCTTCCCACGACCCAGTCAGTGTGTCCCATATTTCTACACCCTGCCCACCACCCAGGCAGTGTGTCCCATACTTCTACACCCTTCCAATTCATCCAGGCAGTGTGTCCCGTACTTCTACAACCTTCCCACCACCCAGGCAGTGTGTCCCATACTTCTACATCCTTCCCATCTCCCAGGCAGTGTATCCCGTACTTCTACACGCTTCCCACCACCCAGGCAGTGTGTCCCATACTTCTACACCCTTCCCACCACCCAGGCAGTGTGTCCCGTACTTCTACATTCTTCCCATCACCCAGGCAGTGTGTCCCATACTTCTGCATCCTTCCCATCACCCAGGCAGTGTGTCCCATACTTCTACACCCTTCCCACCACCCAGGCAGTGTGTCCCATACTTCTACATCCTTCCCATCACCCAGGCAGTGTGTCCAACACTTCTACATCCTTCCCACCACCCAGGCAGTGTGTCACATACTTCTACATCCTTCCCACCACCCAGTCAGTGTGTCCCATACTTCTACACCCTTCCCATGACCCAGTCAGTGTGTCCCATACTTCTACACCCTTCCCATGACCCAGTCAGTGTGTCCCATACTTCTACACCCTTCCCACCACCCAGGCAGTGTGTCCCGTACTTCTACACCCTTCCCACCACCCAGGCAGTGTGTCCCATACTTCTACACCTTCCCATCACCCAGGCAGTGTGTCCCATACTTCTACACCCTTCCCACCACCCAGGCAGTGTGTCCCATACTTCTACATCCTTCCCATCACCCAGGCAGTGTGTCCCATACTTCTACACCTTCCCCATCACCCAGGCAGTGTGTCCCATACTTCTACACCTTCCCCATCACCCAGGCAGTGTGTCCCATACTTCTACACCTTCCCCATCACCCGGGCAGTGTGTCCCATACTTCTACACCCTTCCCATCACCCAGGCAGTGTGTCGCATACTTCTACATCCTTCCCACCATCCAGACAGTGTGTCCCATACTTCTACACCCTTCCCATCACCCAGGCAGTGTGTCCCATACTTCTACATCCTTCCCATCACCCAGGCAGTGTGTCCCATACTTCTACACCTTCCCCATCACCCAGGCAGTGTGTCCCATACTTCTACATCCTTCCCATCACCCAGGCAGTGTGTCCCATACTTCTACACCTTCCCCATCACCCAGGCAGTGTGTCCCATACTTCTACATCCTTCCCATCACCCAGGCAGTGTGTCCCATACTTCTACATCCTTCCCATCACCCAGGCAGTGTGTCCCATACTTCTACATCCTTTCCATCACCCAGGCAGTGTGTCCCATACTTCTACACCCTTCCCATCACCCAGGCTGTGTGTCCCATACTTCTACATCCTTCCCATCCCCAGGCAGTGTGTCCCATACTTCTACACCCTTCCCATCACCCAGGCAGTGTGTCCCATACTTCTACACCCTTCCCACCACCCAGGCAGTGTGTCCCATACTTCTACATCCGTCCCCACCACCCAGGCTGTGTGTCCCATACTTCTACACCCTTCCCATCACCCAGGCAGTGTGTCCCATACTTCTACATCCTTCCCATCACCCAGGCAGTGTGTCCCATACTTCTACATCCTTCCCATCACCCAGGCAGTGTGTCCCATACTTCTACATCCTTCCCATCACCCAAGCAGTGTATCCCATACTTCTACACCCTTCCCATCACCCAGGCAGTGTTTCCCATACTTCTACATCCTTCCCATCACCCAGGCTGTGTGTCCCATACTTCTACATCCTTCCCATCTCCCAGGCAGTGTATCCCGTACTTCTACACGCTTCCCATCACCCAGGCAGTGTGTCCCATACTTCTACACCCTTCCCACCACCCAGGCAGTGTGTCCCGTACTTCTACATTCTTCCCATCACCCAGGCAGTGTGTCCCATACTTCTGCATCCTTCCCATCACCCAGGCAGTGTGTCCCATACTTCTACACCCTTCCCACCACCCAGGCAGTGTGTCCCATACTTCTACATCCTTCCCATCACCCAGGCAGTGTGTCCAACACTTCTACATCCTTCCCACCACCCAGGCAGTGTGTCACATACTTCTACATCCTTCCCACCACCCAGTCAGTGTGTCCCATACTTCTACACCCTTCCCATCACCCAGTCAGTGTGTCCCATACTTCTACACCCTTCCCATGACCCAGTCAGTGTGTCCCATACTTCTACACCCTTCCCACCACCCAGGCAGTGTGTCCCGTACTTCTACACCCTTCCCACCACCCAGGCAGTGTGTCCCATACTTCTACACCTTCCCATCACCCAGGCAGTGTGTCCCATACTTCTACACCCTTCCCACCACCCAGGCAGTGTGTCCCATACTTCTACATCCTTCCCATCACCCAGGCAGTGTGTCCCATACTTCTACACCTTCCCCATCACCCAGGCAGTGTGTCCCATACTTCTACACCTTCCCCATCACCCAGGCAGTGTGTCCCATACTTCTACACCTTCCCCATCACCCGGGCAGTGTGTCCCATACTTCTACACCCTTCCCATCACCCAGGCAGTGTGTCGCATACTTCTACATCCTTCCCACCATCCAGACAGTGTGTCCCATACTTCTACACCCTTCCCATCACCCAGGCAGTGTGTCCCATACTTCTACATCCTTCCCATCACCCAGGCAGTGTGTCCCATACTTCTACACCTTCCCCATCACCCAGGCAGTGTGTCCCATACTTCTACATCCTTCCCATCACCCAGGCAGTGTGTCCCATACTTCTACACCTTCCCCATCACCCAGGCAGTGTGTCCCATACTTCTACATCCTTCCCAACACCCAGGCAGTGTGTCCCATACTTCTACATCCTTCCCATCACCCAGGCAGTGTGTCCCATACTTCTACATCCTTTCCATCACCCAGGCAGTGTGTCCCATACTTCTACACCCTTCCCATCACCCAGGCTGTGTGTCCCATACTTCTACATCCTTCCCATCACCCAGGCAGTGTGTCCCATACTTCTACACCCTTCCCATCACCCAGGCAGTGTGTCCCATACTTCTACACCCTTCCCACCACCCAGGCAGTGTGTCCCATACTTCTACATCCGTCCCCACCACCCAGGCTGTGTGTCCCATACTTCTACACCCTTCCCATCACCCAGGCAGTGTGTCCCATACTTCTACATCCTTCCCATCACCCAGGCAGTGTGTCCCATACTTCTACATCCTTCCCATCACCCAGGCAGTGTGTCCCATACTTCTACATCCTTCCCATCACCCATGCAGTGTATCCCATACTTCTACACCCTTCCCATCACCCAGGCAGTGTTTCCCATACTTCTACATCCTTCCCATCACCCAGGCTGTGTGTCCCATACTTCTACACCCTTCCCACCACCCAGGCAGTGTGTCCCATACTTCTACACCCATCCCACCACCCAGGCAGTGTGTCCCATACTTCTACACCCTTCCCACCACCCAGGCAGTGTGTCCCATACTTCTACATCCATCCCACCACCCAGGCAGTGTGTCCCATACATCTACACCCTTCCCACCACCCAGGCAGTGTGTCCCATACTTCTACACCCTTCCCATCACCCAGGCAGTGTGTCCCATACTTCTACATCCTTCCCCCCACCCAGACAGTGTGTCCCATACTTCTACATCCTTCCCCCCACCCAGGCAGTGTGTCCCATACTTCTACACCCTTCCCATCACCCAGGCAGTGTGTCCCATACTTCTACACCTTCCCCATCACCCAGGCAGTGTGTCCCGTACTTCTACACCCTTCCCATCACCCAGGCAGTGTGTCGCATACTTCTACATCCTTCCCACCATCCAGACAGTGTGTCCCATACTTCTACACCCTTCCCATCACCCAGGCAGTGTGTCCCATACTTCTACATCCTTCCCATCACCCAGGCAGTGTGTCCCATACTTCTACACCTTCCCCATCACCCAGGCAGTGTGTCCCATACTTCTACATCCTTCCCATCACCCAGGCAGTGTGTCCCATACTTCTACACCTTCCCCATCACCCAGGCAGTGTGTCCCATACTTCTACATCCTTCCCATCACCCAGGCAGTGTGTCCCATACTTCTACATCCTTCCCATCACCCAGGCAGTGTGTCCCATACTTCTACATCCTTTCCATCACCCAGGCAGTGTGTCCCATACTTCTACACCCTTCCCATCACCCAGGCTGTGTGTCCCATACTTCTACATCCTTCCCATCACCCAGGCAGTGTGTCCCATACTTCTACACCCTTCCCATCACCCAGGCAGTGTGTCCCATACTTCTACACCCTTCCCACCACCCAGGCAGTGTGTCCCATACTTCTACATCCGTCCCCACCACCCAGGCTGTGTGTCCCATACTTCTACACCCTTCCCATCACCCAGGCAGTGTGTCCCATACTTCTACATCCTTCCCATCACCCAGGCAGTGTGTCCCATACTTCTACATCCTTCCCATCACCCAGGCAGTGTGTCCCATACTTCTACATCCTTCCCATCACCCAAGCAGTGTATCCCATACTTCTACACCCTTCCCATCACCCAGGCAGTGTTTCCCATACTTCTACATCCTTCCCATCACCCAGGCTGTGTGTCCCATACTTCTACACCCTTCCCACCACCCAGGCAGTGTGTCCCATACTTCTACACCCATCCCACCACCCAGGCAGTGTGTCCCATACTTCTACACCCTTCCCACCACCCAGGCAGTGTGTCCCATACTTCTACATCCATCCCACCACCCAGGCAGTGTGTCCCATACATCTACACCCTTCCCACCACCCAGGCAGTGTGTCCCATACTTCTACACCCTTCCCATCACCCAGGCAGTGTGTCCCATACTTCTACATCCTTCCCCCCACCCAGACAGTGTGTCCCATACTTCTACATCCTTCCCCCCACCCAGGCAGTGTGTCCCATACTTCTACACCCTTCCCATCACCCAGGCAGTGTGTCCTATACTTCTACACCTTCCCCATCACCCAGGCAGTGTGTCCCGTACTTCTACACCCTTCCCATCACCCAGGCAGTGTGTCCCATACTTCTACACCTTCCCCATCACCCCGTCAGTGTGTACCATACTTCTACACCCTTCCCAGCACCCAGTCAGTGTGTCCCATACTTCTACACACTTCCCACCACCCAGGCAGTATGTCCCATACTTCTACACCAATACCACCACCCAGGCAGTGTGTCCCATACTTCTACCTCCTTCCCATCACCCAGGCAATGTGTCCCATACTTCTACACCCTTCCCACGACCCAGTCAGTGTGTCCCATATTTCTACACCCTGCCCACCACCCAGGCAGTGTGTCCCATACTTCTATACCCTTCCAATTCATCCAGGCAGTGTGTCCCGTACTTCTACAACCTTCCCACCACCCAGGCAGTGTGTCCCATACTTCTACATCCTTCCCATCTCCCAGGCAGTGTATCCCGTACTTCTACACGCTTCCCATCACCCAGGCAGTGTGTCCCATACTTCTACACCCTTCCCACCACCCAGGCAGTGTGTCCCGTACTTCTACATTCTTCCCATCACCCAGGCAGTGTGTCCCATACTTCTGCATCCTTCCCATCACCCAGGCAGTGTGTCCCATACTTCTACACCCTTCCCACCACCCAGGCAGTGTGTCCCATACTTCTACATCCTTCCCATCACCCAGGCAGTGTGTCCAACACTTCTACATCCTTCCCACCACCCAGGCAGTGTGTCACATACTTCTACATCCTTCCCACCACCCAGTCAGTGTGTCCCATACTTCTACACCCTTCCCATCACCCAGTCAGTGTGTCCCATACTTCTACACCCTTCCCATGACCCAGTCAGTGTGTCCCATACTTCTACACCCTTCCCACCACCCAGGCAGTGTGTCCCGTACTTCTACACCCTTCCCACCACCCAGGCAGTGTGTCCCATACTTCTACACCTTCCCATCACCCAGGCAGTGTGTCCCATACTTCTACACCCTTCCCACCACCCAGGCAGTGTGTCCCATACTTCTACATCCTTCCCATCACCCAGGCAGTGTGTCCCATACTTCTACACCTTCCCCATCACCCAGGCAGTGTGTCCCATACTTCTACACCTTCCCCATCACCCAGGCAGTGTGTCCCATACTTCTACACCTTCCCCATCACCCGGGCAGTGTGTCCCATACTTCTACACCCTTCCCATCACCCAGGCAGTGTGTCCCATACTTCTACACCCTTCCCATCACCCAGGCAGTGTGTCCCATACTTCTACATCCTTCCCATCACCCAGGCAGTGTGTCCCATACTTCTACACCTTCCCCATCACCCAGGCAGTGTGTCCCATACTTCTACATCCTTCCCATCACCCAGGCAGTGTGTCCCATACTTCTACACCTTCCCCATCACCCAGGCAGTGTGTCCCATACTTCTACATCCTTCCCATCACCCAGGCAGTGTGTCCCATACTTCTACATCCTTCCCATCACCCAGGCAGTGTGTCCCATACTTCTACATCCTTTCCATCACCCAGGCAGTGTGTCCCATACTTCTACACCCTTCCCATCACCCAGGCTGTGTGTCCCATACTTCTACATCCTTCCCATCCCCAGGCAGTGTGTCCCATACTTCTACACCCTTCCCATCACCCAGGCAGTGTGTCCCATACTTCTACACCCTTCCCACCACCCAGGCAGTGTGTCCCATACTTCTACATCCGTCCCCACCACCCAGGCTGTGTGTCCCATACTTCTACACCCTTCCCATCACCCAGGCAGTGTGTCCCATACTTCTACATCCTTCCCATCACCCAGGCAGTGTGTCCCATACTTCTACATCCTTCCCATCACCCAGGCAGTGTGTCCCATACTTCTACATCCTTCCCATCACCCAAGCAGTGTATCCCATACTTCTACACCCTTCCCATCACCCAGGCAGTGTTTCCCATACTTCTACATCCTTCCCATCACCCAGGCTGTGTGTCCCATACTTCTACAACCTTCCCACCACCCAGGCAGTGTGTCCCATACTTCTACACCCATCCCACCACCCAGGCAGTGTGTCCCATACTTCTACACCCTTCCCACCACCCAGGCAGTGTGTCCCATACTTCTACATCCATCCCACCACCCAGGCAGTGTGTCCCATACATCTACACCCTTCCCACCACCCAGGCAGTGTGTCCCATACTTCTACACCCTTCCCATCACCCAGGCAGTGTGTCCCATACTTCTACATCCTTCCCCCCACCCAGACAGTGTGTCCCATACTTCTACATCCTTCCCCCCACCCAGGCAGTGTGTCCCATACTTCTACACCCTTCCCATCACCCAGGCAGTGTGTCCCATACTTCTACACCTTCCCCATCACCCAGGCAGTGTGTCCTGTACTTCTACACCCTTCCCATCACCCAGGCAGTGTGTCCCATTCTTCTACACCTTCCCCATCACCCAGGCAGTGTGTCCCATACTTCTACATCCTTCCCACCACCCAGGCAGTGTGTCCCATACTTCTACATTCTTCCCATCACCCAGGCAGTGTGTCCCATACTTCTACATCCTTCCCCCCACCCAGGCAGTGTGTCCCATACTTCTACACCCTTCCCATCACCCAGGCAGTGTGTCCCATACTTCTACACCTTCCCCATCACCCAGGCAGTGTTCCCCGTACTTCTACACCCTTCCCATCACCCAGGCAGTGTGTCCCATACTTCTACACCTTCCCCATCACCCAGGCAGTGTGTCCCATACTTCTACATCCTTCCCACCACCCAGGCAGTGTGTCCCATACTTCTACACGCTTCCCCACCACCCAGGCAGTGTGTCCCATACTTCTACACCCTTCCCATCACCCAGGCAGTGTGTCCCATACTTCTACACGCTTCCCATCACCCAGGCAGTGTGTCCCATACTTCTACACCCTTCCCATCACCCAGGCAGTGTGTCCCATACTTCTACACCCTTCCCATCACCCAGGCAGTGTGTCCCATACTTCTACACCCTTCCCATCACCCAGGCAGTGTGTCCCATACTTCTACACCCTTCCCTCCACCCAGGCAGTGTGTCCCATACTTCTACATCCTTCCCATCACCCAGGCAGTGTGTCCCATACTTCTACACCCTTCCCATCACCCAGGCAGTGTGTCCCATACTTCTACACCCTTCCCATCACCAAGGCAGTGTGTCCCATACTTCTACATCCTTCCCACCACCCAGGCAGTGTGTCCCATACTTCTACACCCTTCCTCATCACCCAGGCAGTGTGTCCCATACTTCTACACCCTTCCCATCACCCAGGCAGTGTGTCCCATACTTCTACACCCTTCCCATCACCCAGGCAGTGTGTCCCATACTTCTACACCCTTCCCATCACCCAGGCAGTGTGTCCCATACTTCTAAACCCTATCCTCCACCCAGGCAGTGTGTCCCATACTTCAACACCCTTCCCACCACCCAGGCAATATGTCCCATACTTCTACACCCTTCCCATCACCCAGGCAGTGTGTCCCATACTTCTACACGCTTCCCATCACCCAGGCAGTGTGTCCCATACTTCTACACCCTTCCCATCACCCAGGCAGTGTGTCCCATACTTCTACACCCTTCCCATCACCCAGGCAGTGTGTCCCATACTTCTACACCCTTCCCATCACCCAGGCAGTGTGTCCCATACTTCTACACCCTTCCCTCCACCCAGGCAGTGTGTCCCATACTTCTACATCCTTCCCATCACCCAGGCAGTGTGTCCCATACTTCTACACCCTTCCCATCACCCAGGCAGTGTGTCCCATACTTCTACACCCTTCCCATCACCAAGGCAGTGTGTCCCATACTTCTACATCCTTCCCACCACCCAGGCAGTGTGTCCCATACTTCTACACCCTTCCTCATCACCCAGGCAGTGTGTCCCATACTTCTACACCCTTCCCATCACCCAGGCAGTGTGTCCCATACTTCTACACCCTTCCCATCACCCAGGCAGTGTGTCCCATACTTCTACACCCTTCCCATCACCCAGGCAGTGTGTCCCATACTTCTAAACCCTATCCTCCACCCAGGCAGTGTGTCCCATACTTCAACACCCTTCCCACCACCCAGGCAATATGTCCCGTACTTCTACACCCTTCCCACCACCCAGGCAGTGTGTCCCATACTTCTACACCCTTCCCATCACCCTGGCAGTGTGTCCCATACTTCTACATTCTTCCCTCCACCCAGGCAGTGTGTCCCATACTTCTACATCCTTCCCCCCACCCAGACAGTGTGTCCCATACTTCTACATCCTTCCCCCCACCCAGGCAGTGTGTCCCATACTTCTACACCCTTCCCATCACCCAGGCAGTGTGTCCCATACTTCTACACCTTCCCCATCACCCAGGCAGTGTGTCCCGTACTTCTACACCCTTCCCATCACCCAGGCAGTGTGTCCCATACTTCTACACCTTCCCCATCACCCAGGCAGTGTGTCCCATACTTCTACATCCTTCCCACCACCCAGGCAGTGTGTCCCATACTTCTACATTCTTCCCATCACCCAGGCAGTGTGTCCCATACTTCTACATCCTTCCCCCCACCCTGGCAGTGTGTCCCATACTTCTACACCCTTCCCATCACCCAGGCAGTGTGTCCCATACTTCTACACCTTCCCCATCACCCAGGCAGTGTTCCCCGTACTTCTACACCCTTCCCATCACCCAGGCAGTGTGTCCCATACTTCTACACCTTCCCCATCACCCAGGCAGTGTGTCCCATACTTCTACATCCTTCCCACCACCCAGGCAGTGTGTCCCATACTTCTACACGCTTCCCCACCACCCAGGCAGTGTGTCCCATACTTCTACACCCTTCCCATCACCCAGCCAGTGTGTCCCATACTTCTACACGCTTCCCATCACCCAGGCAGTGTGTCCCATACTTCTACACCCTTCCCATCACCCAGGCAGTGTGTCCCATACTTCTACACCCTTCCCATCACCCAGGCAGTGTGTCCCATACTTCTACACCCTTCCCATCACCCAGGCAGTGTGTCCCATACTTCTACACCCTTCCCTCCACCCAGGCAGTGTGTCCCATACTTCTACATCCTTCCCATCACCCAGGCAGTGTGTCCCATACTTCTACACCCTTCCCATCACCCAGGCCGTGTGTCCCATACTTCTACACCCTTCCCATCACCAAGGCAGTGTGTCCCATACTTCTACATCCTTCCCACCACCCAGGCAGTGTGTCCCATACTTCTACACCCTTCCCCATCACCCAGGCAGTGTGTCCCATACTTCTACACCCTTCCCATCACCCAGGCAGTGTGTCCCATACTTCTACACCCTTCCCATCACCCAGGCAGTGTGTCCCATACTTCTAAACCCTATCCTCCACCCAGGCAGTGTGTCCCATACTTCAACACCCTTCCCACCACCCAGGCAATGTGTCCCGTACTTCTACACCCTTCCCACCACCCAGGCAGTGTGTCCCATACTTCTACACCCTTCCCATCACCCTGGCAGTGTGTCCCATACTTCTACATTCTTCCCTCCACCCAGGCAGTGTGTCCCATACTTCTACACCTTCCCCATCACCCAGGCAGTGTGTCCCATACTTCTACACCCTTCCCATCACCCAGGCAGTGTGTCCCATACTTCTACACCCTTCCCATCACCCTGGCAGTGTGTCCCATACTTCTACATTCTTCCCTCCACCCAGGCAGTGTGTCCCATACTTCTACACCTTCCCCATCACCCAGGCAGTGTGTCCCATACTTCTACACCCTTCCCATCACTCAGGCAGTGTGTCCCATACTTCTACACCTTCCCCACCACCCAGGCTGTGTGTCCCATACTTCTACATCCTTCCCATCACCCAGGCAGTGTGTCCCATACTTCTACACCCTTCCCATCACCCAGGCAGTGTGTCCCATACTTCTACACCTTCCCCATCACCCAGGCAGTGTGTCCCATACTTCTACATCCTTCCCACCACCCAGGCAGTGTGTCCCATACTTCTACACGCTTCCCCACCACCCAGGCAGTGTGTCCCATACTTCTACACCCTTCCCATCACCCAGGCAGTGTGTCCCATACTTCTACACGCTTCCCATCACCCAGGCAGTGTGTCCCATACTTCTACACCCTTCCCATCACCCAGGCAGTGTGTCCCATACTTCTACACCCTTCCCATCACCCAGGCAGTGTGTCCCATACTTCTACACCCTTCCCATCACCCAGGCAGTGTGTCCCATACTTCTACACCCTTCCCTCCACCCAGGCAGTGTGTCCCATACTTCTACATCCTTCCCATCACCCAGGCAGTGTGTCCCATACTTCTACACCCTTCCCATCACCCAGGCCGTGTGTCCCATACTTCTACACCCTTCCCATCACCAAGGCAGTGTGTCCCATACTTCTACATCCTTCCCACCACCCAGGCAGTGTGTCCCATACTTCTACACCCTTCCCCATCACCCAGGCAGTGTGTCCCATACTTCTACACCCTTCCCATCACCCAGGCAGTGTGTCCCATACTTCTACACCCTTCCCATCACCCAGGCAGTGTGTCCCATACTTCTAAACCCTATCCTCCACCCAGGCAGTGTGTCCCATACTTCAACACCCTTCCCACCACCCAGGCAATGTGTCCCGTACTTCTACACCCTTCCCACCACCCAGGCAGTGTGTCCCATACTTCTACACCCTTCCCATCACCCTGGCAGTGTGTCCCATACTTCTACATTCTTCCCTCCACCCAGGCAGTGTGTCCCATACTTCTACACCTTCCCCATCACCCAGGCAGTGTGTCCCATACTTCTACACCCTTCCCATCACCCAGGCAGTGTGTCCCATACTTCTACACCCTTCCCATCACCCTGGCAGTGTGTCCCATACTTCTACATTCTTCCCTCCACCCAGGCAGTGTGTCCCATACTTCTACACCTTCCCCATCACCCAGGCAGTGTGTCCCATACTTCTACACCCTTCCCATCACACAGGCAGTGTGTCCCATACTTCTACACCTTCCCCACCACCCAGGCTGTGTGTCCCATACTTCTACATCCTTCCCATCACCCAGGCAGTGTGTCCCATACTTCTACACCCTTCCCATCACCCAGGCAGTGTGTCCCATACTTCTACACCTTCCCCATCACCCAGGCAGTGTGTCCCATACTTCTACACCCTTCCCACCACCCAGGCAGTGTGTCCCATACTTCTACATCCTTCCCCATCACCCAGGCAGTGTGTCCCATACTTCTAAACCCTTCCCATCACCCAGGCAGTGTGTCCCATACTTCTACATCCTTCCCATCACCCAGGCAATGTGTCCCATACTTCTACACCCTTCCCGTCACCCAGGCAGTGTGTCCCATACTTCTACACCCTTCCCATCACCCAGACAGTGTGTCCCATACTTCTACACCTTCCCACCACCCAGGCAGTGTGTCCCATACTTCTACATCCTTCCCATCACCCAGGCAGTGTGTCCCATACTTCTACACCTTCCCCATCACCCAGGCAGTGTGTCCCATACTTCTACACCTTCCCCATCACCCAGGCAGTGTGTCCCATACTTCTACACCTTCCCCATCACCCGGGCAGTGTGTCCCATACTTCTACACCCTTCCCATCACCCAGGCAGTGTGTCCCATACTTCTACACCCTTCCCATCACCCAGGCAGTGTGTCCCATACTTCTACATCCTTCCCATCACCCAGGCAGTGTGTCCCATACTTCTACACCTTCCCCATCACCCAGGCAGTGTGTCCCATACTTCTACATCCTTCCCATCACCCAGGCAGTGTGTCCCATACTTCTACACCTTCCCCATCACCCAGGCAGTGTGTCCCATACTTCTACATCCTTCCCATCACCCAGGCAGTGTGTCCCATACTTCTACATCCTTCCCATCACCCAGGCAGTGTGTCCCATACTTCTACATCCTTTCCATCACCCAGGCAGTGTGTCCCATACTTCTACACCCTTCCCATCACCCAGGCTGTGTGTCCCATACTTCTACATCCTTCCCATCCCCAGGCAGTGTGTCCCATACTTCTACACCCTTCCCATCACCCAGGCAGTGTGTCCCATACTTCTACACCCTTCCCACCACCCAGGCAGTGTGTCCCATACTTCTACATCCGTCCCCACCACCCAGGCTGTGTGTCCCATACTTCTACACCCTTCCCATCACCCAGGCAGTGTGTCCCATACTTCTACATCCTTCCCATCACCCAGGCAGTGTGTCCCATACTTCTACATCCTTCCCATCACCCAGGCAGTGTGTCCCATACTTCTACATCCTTCCCATCACCCAAGCAGTGTATCCCATACTTCTACACCCTTCCCATCACCCAGGCAGTGTTTCCCATTCTTCTACATCCTTCCCATCACCCAGGCTGTGTGTCCCATACTTCTACACCCTTCCCACCACCCAGGCAGTGTGTCCCATACTTCTACACCCATCCCACCACCCAGGCAGTGTGTCCCATACTTCTACACCCTTCCCACCACCCAGGCAGTGTGTCCCATACTTCTACATCCATCCCACCACCCAGGCAGTGTGTCCCATACATCTACACCCTTCCCACCACCCAGGCAGTGTGTCCCATACTTCTACACCCTTCCCATCACCCAGGCAGTGTGTCCCATACTTCTACATCCTTCCCCCCACCCAGACAGTGTGTCCCATACTTCTACATCCTTCCCCCCACCCAGGCAGTGTGTCCCATACTTCTACACCCTTCCCATCACCCAGGCAGTGTGTCCCATACTTCTACACCTTCCCCATCACCCAGGCAGTGTGTCCTGTACTTCTACACCCTTCCCATCACCCAGGCAGTGTGTCCCATTCTTCTACACCTTCCCCATCACCCAGGCAGTGTGTCCCATACTTCTACATCCTTCCCACCACCCAGGCAGTGTGTCCCATACTTCTACATTCTTCCCATCACCCAGGCAGTGTGTCCCATACTTCTACATCCTTCCCCCCACCCAGGCAGTGTGTCCCATACTTCTACACCCTTCCCATCACCCAGGCAGTGTGTCCCATACTTCTACACCTTCCCCATCACCCAGGCAGTGTTCCCCGTACTTCTACACCCTTCCCATCACCCAGGCAGTGTGTCCCATACTTCTACACCTTCCCCATCACCCAGGCAGTGTGTCCCATACTTCTACATCCTTCCCACCACCCAGGCAGTGTGTCCCATACTTCTACACGCTTCCCCACCACCCAGGCAGTGTGTCCCATACTTCTACACCCTTCCCATCACCCAGGCAGTGTGTCCCATACTTCTACACGCTTCCCATCACCCAGGCAGTGTGTCCCATACTTCTACACCCTTCCCATCACCCAGGCAGTGTGTCCCATACTTCTACACCCTTCCCATCACCCAGGCAGTGTGTCCCATACTTCTACACCCTTCCCATCACCCAGGCAGTGTGTCCCATACTTCTACACCCTTCCCTCCACCCAGGCAGTGTGTCCCATACTTCTACATCCTTCCCATCACCCAGGCAGTGTGTCCCATACTTCTACACCCTTCCCATCACCCAGGCAGTGTGTCCCATACTTCTACACCCTTCCCATCACCAAGGCAGTGTGTCCCATACTTCTACATCCTTCCCACCACCCAGGCAGTGTGTCCCATACTTCTACACCCTTCCTCATCACCCAGGCAGTGTGTCCCATACTTCTACACCCTTCCCATCACCCAGGCAGTGTGTCCCATACTTCTACACCCTTCCCATCACCCAGGCAGTGTGTCCCATACTTCTACACCCTTCCCATCACCCAGGCAGTGTGTCCCATACTTCTAAACCCTATCCTCCACCCAGGCAGTGTGTCCCATACTTCAACACCCTTCCCACCACCCAGGCAATATGTCCCGTACTTCTACACCCTTCCCACCACCCAGGCAGTGTGTCCCATACTTCTACACCCTTCCCATCACCCTGGCAGTGTGTCCCATACTTCTACATTCTTCCCTCCACCCAGGCAGTGTGTCCCATACTTCTACATCCTTCCCCCCACCCAGACAGTGTGTCCCATACTTCTACATCCTTCCCCCCACCCAGGCAGTGTGTCCCATACTTCTACACCCTTCCCATCACCCAGGCAGTGTGTCCCATACTTCTACACCTTCCCCATCACCCAGGCAGTGTGTCCCGTACTTCTACACCCTTCCCATCACCCAGGCAGTGTGTCCCATACTTCTACACCTTCCCCATCACCCAGGCAGTGTGTCCCATACTTCTACATCCTTCCCACCACCCAGGCAGTGTGTCCCATACTTCTACATTCTTCCCATCACCCAGGCAGTGTGTCCCATACTTCTACATCCTTCCCCCCACCCAGGCAGTGTGTCCCATACTTCTACACCCTTCCCATCACCCAGGCAGTGTGTCCCATACTTCTACACCTTCCCCATCACCCAGGCAGTGTTCCCCGTACTTCTACACCCTTCCCATCACCCAGGCAGTGTGTCCCATACTTCTACACCTTCCCCATCACCCAGGCAGTGTGTCCCATACTTCTACATCCTTCCCACCACCCAGGCAGTGTGTCCCATACTTCTACACGCTTCCCCACCACCCAGGCAGTGTGTCCCATACTTCTACACCCTTCCCATCACCCAGGCAGTGTGTCCCATACTTCTACACGCTTCCCATCACCCAGGCAGTGTGTCCCATACTTCTACACCCTTCCCATCACCCAGGCAGTGTGTCCCATACTTCTACACCCTTCCCATCACCCAGGCAGTGTGTCCCATACTTCTACACCCTTCCCATCACCCAGGCAGTGTGTCCCATACTTCTACACCCTTCCCTCCACCCAGGCAGTGTGTCCCATACTTCTACATCCTTCCCATCACCCAGGCAGTGTGTCCCATACTTCTACACCCTTCCCATCACCCAGGCCGTGTGTCCCATACTTCTACACCCTTCCCATCACCAAGGCAGTGTGTCCCATACTTCTACATCCTTCCCACCACCCAGGCAGTGTGTCCCATACTTCTACACCCTTCCCCATCACCCAGGCAGTGTGTCCCATACTTCTACACCCTTCCCATCACCCAGGCAGTGTGTCCCATACTTCTACACCCTTCCCATCACCCAGGCAGTGTGTCCCATACTTCTAAACCCTATCCTCCACCCAGGCAGTGTGTCCCATACTTCAACACCCTTCCCACCACCCAGGCAATGTGTCCCGTACTTCTACACCCTTCCCACCACCCAGGCAGTGTGTCCCATACTTCTACACCCTTCCCATCACCCTGGCAGTGTGTCCCATACTTCTACATTCTTCCCTCCACCCAGGCAGTGTGTCCCATACTTCTACACCTTCCCCATCACCCAGGCAGTGTGTCCCATACTTCTACACCCTTCCCATCACCCAGGCAGTGTGTCCCATACTTCTACACCCTTCCCATCACCCTGGCAGTGTGTCCCATACTTCTACATTCTTCCCTCCACCCAGGCAGTGTGTCCCATACTTCTACACCTTCCCCATCACCCAGGCAGTGTGTCCCATACTTCTACACCCTTCCCATCACTCAGGCAGTGTGTCCCATACTTCTACACCTTCCCCACCACCCAGGCTGTGTGTCCCATACTTCTACATCCTTCCCATCACCCAGGCAGTGTGTCCCATACTTCTACACCCTTCCCATCACCCAGGCAGTGTGTCCCATACTTCTACACCTTCCCCATCACCCAGGCAGTGTGTCCCATACTTCTACATCCTTCCCACCACCCAGGCAGTGTGTCCCATACTTCTACACGCTTCCCCACCACCCAGGCAGTGTGTCCCATACTTCTACACCCTTCCCATCACCCAGGCAGTGTGTCCCATACTTCTACACGCTTCCCATCACCCAGGCAGTGTGTCCCATACTTCTACACCCTTCCCATCACCCAGGCAGTGTGTCCCATACTTCTACACCCTTCCCATCACCCAGGCAGTGTGTCCCATACTTCTACACCCTTCCCATCACCCAGGCAGTGTGTCCCATACTTCTACACCCTTCCCTCCACCCAGGCAGTGTGTCCCATACTTCTACATCCTTCCCATCACCCAGGCAGTGTGTCCCATACTTCTACACCCTTCCCATCACCCAGGCCGTGTGTCCCATACTTCTACACCCTTCCCATCACCAAGGCAGTGTGTCCCATACTTCTACATCCTTCCCACCACCCAGGCAGTGTGTCCCATACTTCTACACCCTTCCCCATCACCCAGGCAGTGTGTCCCATACTTCTACACCCTTCCCATCACCCAGGCAGTGTGTCCCATACTTCTACACCCTTCCCATCACCCAGGCAGTGTGTCCCATACTTCTAAACCCTATCCTCCACCCAGGCAGTGTGTCCCATACTTCAACACCCTTCCCACCACCCAGGCAATGTGTCCCGTACTTCTACACCCTTCCCACCACCCAGGCAGTGTGTCCCATACTTCTACACCCTTCCCATCACCCTGGCAGTGTGTCCCATACTTCTACATTCTTCCCTCCACCCAGGCAGTGTGTCCCATACTTCTACACCTTCCCCATCACCCAGGCAGTGTGTCCCATACTTCTACACCCTTCCCATCACCCAGGCAGTGTGTCCCATACTTCTACACCCTTCCCATCACCCTGGCAGTGTGTCCCATACTTCTACATTCTTCCCTCCACCCAGGCAGTGTGTCCCATACTTCTACACCTTCCCCATCACCCAGGCAGTGTGTCCCATACTTCTACACCCTTCCCATCACTCAGGCAGTGTGTCCCATACTTCTACACCTTCCCCACCACCCAGGCTGTGTGTCCCATACTTCTACATCCTTCCCATCACCCAGGCAGTGTGTCCCATACTTCTACACCCTTCCCATCACCCAGGCAGTGTGTCCCATACTTCTACACCTTCCCCATCACCCAGGCAGTGTGTCCCATACTTCTACACCCTTCCCACCACCCAGGCAGTGTGTCCCATACTTCTACATCCTTCCCCATCACCCAGGCAGTGTGTCCCATACTTCTAAACCCTTCCCATCACCCAGGCAGTGTGTCCCATACTTCTACATCCTTCCCATCACCCAGGCAATGTGTCCCATACTTCTACACCCTTCCCGTCACCCAGGCAGTGTGTCCCATACTTCTACACCCTTCCCATCACCCAGACAGTGTGTCCCATACTTCTACACCTTCCCACTACCCAGGCAGTGTGTCCCATACTTCTACACCCTTCCCGTCACCCAGGCAGTGTGTCCCATACTTCTACACCCTTCCCATCACCCAGACAGTGTGTCCCATACTTCTACACACTTCCCATCACCCAGGCAGTGTGTCCCATACTTCTACACCCTTCCCACCACCCAGACAGTGTGTCCCATACTTCTACACCCTTCCCACCACCCAGACAGTGTGTCCCATACTTCTACACCCTTCCCATCACCCAGACAGTGTGTCCCATACTTCTACACCCTTCCCACCACCCAGACAGTGTGCCCCATACTTCTACACCCTTCCCACCACCCAGACAGTGTGTCCCATACTTCTACACCCTTCCCATCACCCAGGCAGTGTGTCCCATACTTCTACACCCTTCCCATCACCCAGGCTGTGTGTCCCATACTTCTACACCCTTCCCATCACCCAGGCAGTGTGTCCCATACTTCTACACACTTCCCATCACCCAGGCAGTGTGTCCCATACTTCTACACCCTTCCCATCACCCAGGCAGTGTGTCCCATACTTCTACACCCTTCCCATCACCCAGGCAGTGTGTCCCATACTTCTACACCCTTCCCACCACCCAGGCAGTGTGTCCCATACTTCTACACCCTTCCCATCACCAAGGCAGTGTGTCCCATACTTCTACATCCTTCCCACCACCCAGGCAGTGTGTCCCATACTTCTACACCCTTCCCCATCACCCAGGCAGTGTGTCCCATACTTCTACACGCTTCCCATCACCCAGGCAGTGTGTCCCATACTTCTACACCCTTCCCATCACCCAGGCAGTGTGTCCCATACTTCTACACCCTTCCCATCACCCAGGCAGTGTGTCCCATACTTCTAAACCCTATCCTCCACCCAGGCAGTGTGTCCCATACTTCTACTCCCTTCCCACCACCCAGGCAATGTGTCCCGTACTTCTACACCCTTCCCACCACCCAGGCAGTGTGTCCCATACTTCTACACCCTTCCCATCACCCTGGCAGTGTGTCCCATACTTCTACATTCTTCCCTCCACCCAGGCAGTGTGTCCCATACTTCTACACCTTCCCCATCACCCAGGCAGTGTGTCCTATACTTCTACACCCTTCCCATCACCCAGGCAGTGTGTCCCATACTTCTACACCCTTCCCATCACCCTGGCAGTGTGTCCCATACTTCTACATTCTTCCCTCCACCCAGGCAGTGTGTCCCATACTTCTACACCTTCCCCATCACCCAGGCAGTGTGTCCCATACTTCTACTCCCTTCCCATCACCCAGGCAGTGTGTCCCATACTTCTACACCTTCCCCACCACCCAGGCTGTGTGTCCCATACTTCTACATCCTTCCCATCACCCAGGCAGTGTGTCCCATACTTCTACACCCTTCCCATCACCCAGGCAGTGTGTCCCATACTTCTACACCCTTCCCATCACCCAGGCAGTGTGTCCCATACTTCTACACCCTTCCCATCACCCAGGCAGTGTGTCCCATACTTCTACACCCTTCCCATCACCCAGGCAGTGTGTCCCATACTTCTACACCCTTCCCCACCGCCCAGGCAGTGTGTCCCATACTTCTACACCCTTCCCCATTACCCAGGCAGTGTGTCCCATACTTCTACACCCTTCCCACCGCCCAGGCAGTGTGTCCCATACTTCTACACCCTTCCCATCACCCAGGCAGTGTGTCCCATACTTCTACACCTTCCCATCACCCAGGCAGTGTGTCCCATACTTCTACACCCTTCCCACCACCCAGACAGTGTGCCCCATACTTCTACACCCTTCCCACCACCCAGACAGTGTGTCCCATACTTCTACACCCTTCCCATCACCCAGGCAGTGTGTCCCATACTTCTACACCCTTCCCTCCACCCAGGCAGTGTGTCCCATACTTCTACATCCTTCCCATCACCCAGGCAGTGTGTCCCATACTTCTACACCCTTCCCATCACCCAGGCAGTGTGTCCCATACTTCTACACCCTTCCCATCACCAAGGCAGTGTGTCCCATACTTCTACATCCTTCCCACCACCCAGGCAGTGTGTCCCATACTTCTACACCCTTCCTCATCACCCAGGCAGTGTGTCCCATACTTCTACACCCTTCCCATCACCCAGGCAGTGTGTCCCATACTTCTACACCCTTCCCATCACCCAGGCAGTGTGTCCCATACTTCTACACCCTTCCCATCACCCAGGCAGTGTGTCCCATACTTCTACACACTTCCCATCACCCAGGCAGTGTGTCCCATACTTCTACACCCTTCCCATCACCCAGGCAGTGTGTCCCATACTTCTACACCCTTCCCATCACCCAGGCAGTGTGTCCCATACTTCTACACCCTTCCCACCACCCAGGCAGTGTGTCCCATACTTCTACACCCTTCCCATCACCAAGGCAGTGTGTCCCATACTTCTACATCCTTCCCACCACCCAGGCAGTGTGTCCCATACTTCTACACCCTTCCCCATCACCCAGGCAGTGTGTCCCATACTTCTACACGCTTCCCATCACCCAGGCAGTGTGTCCCATACTTCTACACCCTTCCCATCACCCAGGCAGTGTGTCCCATACTTCTACACCCTTCCCATCACCCAGGCAGTGTGTCCCATACTTCTAAACCCTATCCTCCACCCAGGCAGTGTGTCCCATACTTCTACTCCCTTCCCACCACCCAGGCAATGTGTCCCGTACTTCTACACCCTTCCCACCACCCAGGCAGTGTGTCCCATACTTCTACACCCTTCCCATCACCCTGGCAGTGTGTCCCATACTTCTACATTCTTCCCTCCACCCAGGCAGTGTGTCCCATACTTCTACACCCTTCCCATCACCCAGGCAGTGTGTCCCATACTTCTACACCCTTCCCATCACCCTGGCAGTGTGTCCCATACTTCTACATTCTTCCCTCCACCCAGGCAGTGTGTCCCATACTTCTACACCTTCCCCATCACCCAGGCAGTGTGTCCCATACTTCTACTCCCTTCCCATCACCCAGGCAGTGTGTCCCATACTTCTACACCTTCCCCACCACCCAGGCTGTGTGTCCCATACTTCTACATCCTTCCCATCACCCAGGCAGTGTGTCCCATACTTCTACACCCTTCCCATCACCCAGGCAGTGTGTCCCATACTTCTACACCTTCCCCATCACCCAGGCAGTGTGTCCCATACTTCTACACCCTTCCCATCACCCAGACAGTGTGTCCCATACTTCTACACCTTCCCACCACCCAGGCAGTGTGTCCCATACTTCTACACCCTTCCCGTCACCCAGGCAGTGTGTCCCATACTTCTACACCCTTCCCATCACCCAGACAGTGTGTCCCATACTTCTACACCCTTCCCATCACCCAGGCAGTGTGTCCCATACTTCTACACCCTTCCCACCACCCAGACAGTGTGTCCCATACTTCTACACCCTTCCCACCACCCAGACAGTGTCCCATACTTCTACACCCTTCCCATCACCCAGACAGTGTGTCCCATACTTCTACACCCTTCCCACCACCCAGACAGTGTGTCCCATACTTCTACACCCTTCCCACCACCCAGACAGTGTGTCCCATACTTCTACACCCTTCCCATCACCCAGGCAGTGTGTCCCATACTTCTACACCCTTCCCATCACCCAGGCAGTGTGTCCCATACTTCTACACCCTTCCAATCACCCAGGCTGTGTGTCCCATACTTCTACACCCTTCCCATCACCCAGGCAGTGTGTCCCATACTTCTACACACTTCCCACCACCCAGGCAGTGTGTCCCATACTTCTACATCCTTTCCATCACCCAGGCAGTGTGTCCCATACTTCTACATCCTTTCCATCACCCAGGCAGTGTGTCCCATACTTCTACACCCTTCCCACCACCCAGGCAGTGTGTCCCATACTTCTACACCCTTCCCATCACCCAGGCAGTGTGTCCCATACTTGAACATTCTTCCTACCACCCAGGCAGTGTGTCCCATACTTCTACACCCTTCCCACCACCCAGGCAGTGTGTCCCATACTTCTACATCCTTCCCACCGCCCAGGCAGTGTGTCCCATACTTCTACACCCTTCCCCATTACCCAGGCAGTGTGTCCCATACTTCTACACCCTTCCCATCACCCAGGCAGTGTGTCCCATACTTCTACACCCTTCCCATCACCCAGGCAGTGTGTCCCATACTTCTACACCCTTCCCCACCGCCCAGGCAGTGTGTCCCATACTTCTACACCCTTCCCCATTACCCAGGCAGTGTGTCCCATACTTCTGCACCCTTCCCACCAGCCAGGCATTGTGTCCCATACTTCTACACCCTTCCCACCGCCCAGGCAGTGTGTCCCATACTTCTACACCCTTCCCCATTACCCAGGCAGTGTGTCCCATACTTCTGCACCCTTCCCACCAGCCAGGCAGTGTGTCCCATACTTCTACATCCTTCCCATCACCCAGGCAGTGTGTCCCATACTTCTACACCCTTCCCATCACCCAGCCAGTGTGTCCCATACTTCTGCACCCTTCCAACCAGCCAGGCATTGTGTCCCATACTTCTACATCCTTCCCATCACCCAGTCAGTGTGTCCCATACTTCTACACCCTTCCCATCACCCAGTCAGTGTGTCCCATACTTCTGCACCCTTCCCACCAGCCAGGCATTGTGTCCCATACTTCTACATCCTTCCCATCACCCAGGCAGTGTGTCCCATACTTCTACACACTTCCCACCACCCAGGCAGTGTGTCCCATACTTCTACATCCTTCCCATCACCCAGTCAGTGTGTCCCATACTTCTACACGCTTCCCACCGCCCAGGCAGTGTGTCCCATACTTCTACACCCTTCCCACCGCCCAGGCAGTGTGTCCCATACTTCTACACCCTTCCCATCACCCAGGCAGTGTGTCCCATACTTCTACACCCTTCCCCACCACCCAGGCAGTGTGTCCCATACTTCTACACCCTTCCCACCGCCCAGGCAGTGTGTCCCATACTTCTACACCTTCCCATCACCCAGGCAGTGTGTCCCATACTTCTACACCCTTCCCACCACCCAGGCAGTGTGTCCCATACATCTACACCCTTCCCACCACCCAGACAGTGTGTCCCATACTTCTACATCCTTCCCATCACCCAGGCAGTGTGTCCCATACTTCTACACCCTTCCCATCACCCAGGCTGTGTGTCCCATACTTCTACACCCTTCCCCACCACCCAGGCAGTGTGTCCCATACTTCTACACCTTCCCCACCACCCAGGCAGTGTGTCCCATACTTCTACATTCTTCCCATCACCCAGGCAGTGTGTCCCATACTTCTACATCCTTCCCCCCACCCAGGCAGTGTGTCCCATATTTCTACACCCTTCCCATCACCCAGGCAGTGTGTCCCATACTTCTACACCTTCCCCATCACCCAGGCAGTGTGTCCCGTACTTCTACACCCTTCCCATCACCCAGGCAGTGTGTCCCATACTTGTACACCTTCCCCATCACCCAGGCAGTGTGTCCCATACTTCTACATCCTTCCCACCACCCAGGCAGTGTGTCCCATACTTCTACACCCTTCCCATCACCCAGGCAGTGTGTCCCATACTTCTACACCCTTCCCATCACCCAGGCAGTGTGTCCCAAACTTCTACATCCTTCCCATCACCCAGGCAGTGTGTCCCATACTTCTACACCCTTCCCATCACCCAGGCAGTGTGTCCCATACTTCTACACCCTTCCCATCACCCAGGCAGTGTGTCCCATACTTCTAAACCCTATCCTCCACCCAGGCAGTGTGTCCCATACTTCTACACCCTTCCCATCACCCAGGCACTGTGTCCCATACTTCTACACCTTCCCCATCACCCAGGCAGTGTGTCCCATACTTCTACATCCTTCCCACCACCCAGACAGTGTGTCCCATACTTCTACACCTTCCCCATCACCCAGGCAGTGTGTCCCATACTTCTACATCCTTCCCATCACCCAGGCAGTGTGTCCCATACTTCCTCATCCTTCCCATCACCCAGGCAGTGTGTCCCATACTTCTACACCCTTCCCATCACCCTGGCAGTGTGTCCCATACTTCTACATTCTTCCCTCCACCCAGGCAGTGTGTCCCATATTTCTACACCTTCCCCATCACCCAGGCAGTGTGTCCCATACTTCTACACCCTTCCCATCACCCAGGCAGTGTGTCCCATACTTCTACACCTTCCCCACCACCCAGGCTGTGTGTCCCATACTTCTACATCCTTCCCATCACCCAGGCAGTGTGTCCCATACTTCTACACCCTTCCCATCACCCAGGCAGTGTGTCCCATACTTCTACACCTTCCCCATCACCCAGGCAGTGTGTCCCATACTTCTACACCCTTCCCACCACCCAGGCCGTGTGTCCCATACTTCTACATTCTTCCCCATCACCCAGGCAGTGTGTCCCAAACTTCTACATCCTTCCCATCACCCAGGCAGTGTGTCCCATACTTCTACATCCTTCCCGTCACCCAGGCAGTGTGTCCCATACTTCTACATCCTTCCCATCACCCAGGCAATGTGTCCCATACTTCTACACCCTTCCCGTCACCCAGGCAGTGTGTCCCATACTTCTACACCCTTCCCATCACCCAGACAGTGTGTCCCATACTTCTACACCCTTCCCACCACCCAGACAGTGTGTCCCATACTTCTACACCCTTCCCACCACCCAGACAGTGTGTCCCATACTTCTACACCCTTCCCACCACACAGACAGTGTGTCCCATACTTCTACACCCTTCCCATCACCCAGGCAGTGTGTCCCATACTTCTACACACTTCCCACCACCCAGGCAGTGTGTCCCATACTTCTACATCCTTTCCATCACCCAGGCAGTGTCTCCCATACTTCTACATACTTTCCATCACCCAGGCAGTGTGTCCCATACTTCTACACCCTTCCCATCACCCTGGCAGTGTGTCCCATACTTCTACATTCTTCCCTCCACCCAGGCAGTGTGTCCCATACTTCTACACCTTCCCCATCACCCAGGCAGTGTGTCCCATACTTCTACACCCTTCCCATCACCCAGGCAGTGTGTCCCATACTTCTACACCCTTCCCATCACCCTGGCAGTGTGTCCCATACTTCTACATTCTTCCCTCCACCCAGGCAGTGTGTCCCATACTTCTACACCTTCCCCATCACCCAGGCAGTGTGTCCCATACTTCTACACCCTTCCCATCACCCAGGCAGTGTGTCCCATACTTCTACACCCTTCCCATCACCCAGGCAGTGTGTCCCATACTTCTACACCTTCCCCATCACCCAGGCAGTGTGTCCCATACTTCTACACCCTTCCCATCACCCAGACAGTGTGTCCCATACTTCTACACCTTCCCACCACCCAGGCAGTGTGTCCCATACTTCTACACCCTTCCCGTCACCCAGGCAGTGTGTCCCATACTTCTACACCCTTCCCATCACCCAGACAGTGTGTCCCATACTTCTACACCCTTCCCATCACCCAGGCAGTGTGTCCCATACTTCTACACCCTTCCCACCACCCAGACAGTGTGTCCCATACTTCTACACCCTTCCCACCACCCAGACAGTGTCCCATACTTCTACACCCTTCCCATCACCCAGACAGTGTGTCCCATACTTCTACACCCTTCCCACCACCCAGACAGTGTGTCCCATACTTCTACACCCTTCCCACCACCCAGACAGTGTGTCCCATACTTCTACACCCTTCCCATCACCCAGGCAGTGTGTCACATACTTCTACACCCTTCCCATCACCCAGGCAGTGTGTCCCATACTTCTACACCCTTCCAATTACCCAGGCTGTGTGTCCCATACTTCTACACCCTTCCCATCACCCAGGCAGTGTGTCCCATACTTCTACACACTTCCCACCACCCAGGCAGTGTGTCCCATACTTCTACATCCTTTCCATCACCCAGGCAGTGTGTCCCATACTTCTACATCCTTTCCATCACCCAGGCAGTGTGTCCCATACTTCTACACCCTTCCCACCACCCAGGCAGTGTGTCCCATACTTCTACACCCTTCCCATCACCCAGGCAGTGTGTCCCATACTTGAACATTCTTCCTACCACCCAGGCAGTGTGTCCCATACTTCTACACCCTTCCCACCACCCAGGCAGTGTGTCCCATACTTCTACATCCTTCCCACCGCCCAGGCAGTGTGTCCCATACTTCTACACCCTTCCCCATTACCCAGGCAGTGTGTCCCATACTTCTACACCCTTCCCATCACCCAGGCAGTGTGTCCCATACTTCTACACCCTTCCCATCACCCAGGCAGTGTGTCCCATACTTCTACACCCTTCCCCACCGCCCAGGCAGTGTGTCCCATACTTCTACACCCTTCCCCATTACCCAGGCAGTGGGTCCCATACTTCTACACCCTTCCCACCGCCCAGGCAGTGTGTCCCATACTTCTACACCCTTCCCATCACCCAGGCAGTGTGTCCCATACTTCTACACCCTTCCCCATCACCCAGGCAGTGTGTCCCATACTTCTACACCCTTCCCACCGCCCAGGTAGTGTGTCCCATACTTCTACACCTTCCCATCACCCAGGCAGTGTGTCCCATACTTCTACACCCTTCCCACCACCCAGGCAGTGTGTCCCATACTTCTACACCCTTCCCACCACCCAGACAGTGTGTCCCATACTTCTACATCCTTCCCATCACCCAGGCAGTGTGTCCCATACTTTTACACGCTTCCCACCGCCCAGGCAGTGTGTCCCATACTTCTACACCCTTCCCCATTACCCAGGCAGTGTGTCCCATACTTCTGCACCCTTCCCACCAGCCAGGCATTGTGTCCCATACTTCTACACCCTTCCCACCGCCCAGGCAGTGTGTCCCATACTTCTACACCCTTCCCCGTTACCCAGGCAGTGTGTCCCATACTTCTGCACCCTTCCCACCAGCCAGGCAGTGTGTCCCATACTTCTACATCCTTCCCATCACCCAGGCAGTGTGTCCCATACTTCTACACCCTTCGCATCACCCAGCCAGTGTGTCCCATACTTCTGCACCCTTCCCACCAGCCAGGCATTGTGTCCCATACTTCTACATCCTTCCCATCACCCAGTCAGTGTGTCCCATACTTCTACACCCTTCCCATCACCCAGTCAGTGTGTCCCATACTTCTGCACCCTTCCCACCAGCCAGGCATTGTGTCCCATACTTCTACATCCTTCCCATCACCCAGGCAGTGTGTCCCATACTTCTAAACCCTATCCTCCACCCAGGCAGTGTGTCCCATACTTCTACACCCTTCCCATCACCCAGGCAGTGTGTCCCATACTTCTACACCTTCCCCATCACCCAGGCAGTGTGTCCCAATCTTCTACATCCTTCCCATCACCCAGGCAGTGTGTCCCATACTTCTACACCCTTCCCATCACCCAGGCTGTGTGTCCCATACTTCTACACCCTATCCTCCACCCAGGCAGTGTGTCCCATACTTCTACACCCTTCCCATCACCCAGGCAGTGTGTCCCATACTTCTACACCCTTCCCATCACCCAGGCAGTGTGTCCCAAACTTCTACATCCTTCCCATCACCCAGGCAGTGTGTCCCATACTTCTACACCCTTCCCATCACCCAGGCAGTGTGTCCCATACTTCTACACCCTTCCCATCACCCAGGCAGTGTGTCCCATACTTCTAAACCCTATCCTCCACCCAGGCAGTGTGTCCCATACTTCTACACCCTTCCCATCACCCAGGCAGTGTGTCCCATACTTCTACACCTTCCCCATCACCCAGGCAGTGTGTCCCATACTTCTACATCCTTCCCACCACCCAGACAGTGTGTCCCATACTTCTACACCTTCCCCATCACCCAGGCAGTGTGTCCCAATCTTCTACATCCTTCCCATCACCCAGGCAGTGTGTCCCATACTTCTACATCCTTCCCATCACCCAGGCAGTGTGTCCCATACTTCTACACCCTTCCCATCACCCAGGCTGTGTGTCCCATACTTCTACACCCTTCCCCACCACCCAGGCAGTGTGTCCCATACTTCTACACCTTCCCCACCACCCAGGCAGTGTGTCCCATACTTCTACATTCTTCCCATCACCCAGGCAGTGTGTCCCATACTTCTACATCCTTCCCCCCACCCAGGCAGTGTGTCCCATATTTCTACACCCTTCCCATCACCCAGGCAGTGTGTCCCATACTTCTACACCTTCCCCATCACCCAGGCAGTGTGTCCCGTACTTCTACACCCTTCCCATCACCCAGGCAGTGTGTCCCATACTTGTACACCTTCCGCATCACCCAGGCAGTGTGTCCCATACTTCTACATCCTTCCCAGCACCCAGGCAGTGTGTCCCATACTTCTACACCCTTCCCATCACCCAGGCAGTGTGTCCCATACTTCTACACCCTTCCCATCACCCAGGCAGTGTGTCCCAAACTTCTACATCCTTCCCATCACCCAGGCAGTGTGTCCCATACTTCTACACCCTTCCCATCACCCAGGCAGTGTGTCCCATACTTCTACACCCTTCCCATCACCCAGGCAGTGTGTCCCATACTTCTAAACCCTATCCTCCACCCAGGCAGTGTGTCCCATACTTCTACACCCTTCCCATCACCCAGGCAGTGTGTCCCATACTTCTACACCTTCCCCATCACCCAGGCAGTGTGTCCCATACTTCTACATCCTTCCCACCACCCAGACAGTGTGTCCCATACTTCTACACCTTCCCCATCACCCAGGCAGTGTGTCCCAATCTTCTACATCCTTCCCATCACCCAGGCAGTGTGTCCCATACTTCTACATCCTTCCCATCACCCAGGCAGTGTGTCCCATACTTCTACACCCTTCCCATCACCCTGGCAGTGTGTCCCATACTTCTACATTCTTCCCTGCACCCAGGCAGTGTGTCCCATATTTCTACACCTTCCCCATCACCCAGGCAGTGTGTCCCATACTTCTACACCCTTCCCATCACCCAGGCAGTGTGTCCCATACTTCTACACCTTCCCCACCACCCAGGCTGTGTGTCCCATACTTCTACATCCTTCCCATCACCCAGGCAGTGTGTCCCATACTTCTACACCCATCCCATCACCCAGGCAGTGTGTCCCATACTTCTACACCTTCCCCATCACCCAGGCAGTGTGTCCCATACTTCTACACCCTTCCCACCACCCAGGCAGTGTGTCCCATACTTCTACATTCTTCCCCATCACCCAGGCAGTGTGTCCCATACTTCTACATCCTTCCCCATCACCCAGGCAGTGTGTCCCATACTTCTACACCCTTCCCATCACCCAGGCAGTGTGTCCCATACTTCTACACCCTTCCCATCACCCTGGCAGTGTGTCCCATACTTCTACATTCTTCCCTCCACCCAGGCAGTGTGTCCCATACTTCTACACCTTCCCCATCACCCAGGCAGTGTGTCCCATACTTCTACACCCTTCCCATCACCCAGGCAGTGTGTCCCATACTTCTACACCCTTCCCATCACCCAGGCAGTGTGTCCCATACTTCTACACCTTCCCCATCACCCAGGCAGTGTGTCCCATACTTCTACACCCTTCCCATCACCCAGACAGTGTGTCCCATACTTCTACACCTTCCCACCACCCAGGCAGTGTGTCCCATACTTCTACACCCTTCCCGTCACCCAGGCAGTGTGTCCCATACTTCTACACCCTTCCCATCACCCAGACAGTGTGTCCCATACTTCTACACCCTTCCCATCACCCAGGCAGTGTGTCCCATACTTCTACACCCTTCCCACCACCCAGACAGTGTGTCCCATACTTCTACACCCTTCCCACCACCCAGACAGTGTCCCATACTTCTACACCCTTCCCATCACCCAGACAGTGTGTCCCATACTTCTACACCCTTCCCACCACCCAGACAGTGTGTCCCATACTTCTACACCCTTCCCACCACCCAGACAGTGTGTCCCATACTTCTACACCCTTCCCATCACCCAGGCAGTGTGTCACATACTTCTACACCCTTCCCATCACCCAGGCAGTGTGTCCCATACTTCTACACCCTTCCAATTACCCAGGCTGTGTGTCCCATACTTCTACACCCTTCCCATCACCCAGGCAGTGTGTCCCATACTTCTACACACTTCCCACCACCCAGGCAGTGTGTCCCATACTTCTACATCCTTTCCATCACCCAGGCAGTGTGTCCCATACTTCTACATCCTTTCCATCACCCAGGCAGTGTGTCCCATACTTCTACACCCTTCCCACCACCCAGGCAGTGTGTCCCATACTTCTACACCCTTCCCATCACCCAGGCAGTGTGTCCCATACTTGAACATTCTTCCTACCACCCAGGCAGTGTGTCCCATACTTCTACACCCTTCCCACCACCCAGGCAGTGTGTCCCATACTTCTACATCCTTCCCACCGCCCAGGCAGTGTGTCCCATACTTCTACACCCTTCCCCATTACCCAGGCAGTGTGTCCCATACTTCTACACCCTTCCCATCACCCAGGCAGTGTGTCCCATACTTCTACACCCTTCCCATCACCCAGGCAGTGTGTCCCATACTTCTACACCCTTCCCCACCGCCCAGGCAGTGTGTCCCATACTTCTACACCCTTCCCCATTACCCAGGCAGTGGGTCCCATACTTCTACACCCTTCCCACCGCCCAGGCAGTGTGTCCCATACTGCTACACCCTTCCCATCACCCAGGCAGTGTGTCCCATACTTCTACACCCTTCCCCATCACCCAGGCAGTGTGTCCCATACTTCTACACCCTTCCCACCGCCCAGGTAGTGTGTCCCATACTTCTACACCTTCCCATCACCCAGGCAGTGTGTCCCATACTTCTACACCCTTCCCACCACCCAGGCAGTGTGTCCCATACTTCTACACCCTTCCCACCACCCAGACAGTGTGTCCCATACTTCTACATCCTTCCCATCACCCAGGCAGTGTGTCCCATACTTTTACACGCTTCCCACCGCCCAGGCAGTGTGTCCCATACTTCTACACCCTTCCCCATTACCCAGGCAGTGTGTCCCATACTTCTGCACCCTTCCCACCAGCCAGGCATTGTGTCCCATACTTCTACACCCTTCCCACCGCCCAGGCAGTGTGTCCCATACTTCTACACCCTTCCCCATTACCCAGGCAGTGTGTCCCATACTTCTGCACCCTTCCCACCAGCCAGGCAGTGTGTCCCATACTTCTACATCCTTCCCATCACCCAGGCAGTGTGTCCCATACTTCTACACCCTTCGCATCACCCAGCCAGTGTGTCCCATACTTCTGCACCCTTCCCACCAGCCAGGCATTGTGTCCCATACTTCTACATCCTTCCCATCACCCAGTCAGTGTGTCCCATACTTCTACACCCTTCCCATCACCCAGTCAGTGTGTCCCATACTTCTGCACCCTTCCCACCAGCCAGGCATTGTGTCCCATACTTCTACATCCTTCCCATCACCCAGGCAGTGTGTCCCATACTTCTAAACCCTATCCTCCACCCAGGCAGTGTGTCCCATACTTCTACACCCTTCCCATCACCCAGGCAGTGTGTCCCATACTTCTACACCTTCCCCATCACCCAGGCAGTGTGTCCCAATCTTCTACATCCTTCCCATCACCCAGGCAGTGTGTCCCATACTTCTACACCCTTCCCATCACCCAGGCTGTGTGTCCCATACTTCTACACCCTATCCTCCACCCAGGCAGTGTGTCCCATACTTCTACACCCTTCCCATCACCCAGGCAGTGTGTCCCATACTTCTACACCCTTCCCATCACCCAGGCAGTGTGTCCCAAACTTCTACATCCTTCCCATCACCCAGGCAGTGTGTCCCATACTTCTACACCCTTCCCATCACCCAGGCAGTGTGTCCCATACTTCTACACCCTTCCCATCACCCAGGCAGTGTGTCCCATACTTCTAAACCCTATCCTCCACCCAGGCAGTGTGTCCCATACTTCTACACCCTTCCCATCACCCAGGCAGTGTGTCCCATACTTCTACACCTTCCCCATCACCCAGGCAGTGTGTCCCATACTTCTACATCCTTCCCACCACCCAGACAGTGTGTCCCATACTTCTACACCTTCCCCATCACCCAGGCAGTGTGTCCCAATCTTCTACATCCTTCCCATCACCCAGGCAGTGTGTCCCATACTTCTACATCCTTCCCATCACCCAGGCAGTGTGTCCCATACTTCTACACCCTTCCCATCACCCAGGCTGTGTGTCCCATACTTCTACACCCTTCCCCACCACCCAGGCAGTGTGTCCCATACTTCTACACCTTCCCCACCACCCAGGCAGTGTGTCCCATACTTCTACATTCTTCCCATCACCCAGGCAGTGTGTCCCATACTTCTACATCCTTCCCCCCACCCAGGCAGTGTGTCCCATATTTCTACACCCTTCCCATCACCCAGGCAGTGTGTCCCATACTTCTACACCTTCCCCATCACCCAGGCAGTGTGTCCCGTACTTCTACACCCTTCCCATCACCCAGGCAGTGTGTCCCATACTTGTACACCTTCCGCATCACCCAGGCAGTGTGTCCCATACTTCTACATCCTTCCCAGCACCCAGGCAGTGTGTCCCATACTTCTACACCCTTCCCATCACCCAGGCAGTGTGTCCCATACTTCTACACCCTTCCCATCACCCAGGCAGTGTGTCCCAAACTTCTACATCCTTCCCATCACCCAGGCAGTGTGTCCCATACTTCTACACCCTTCCCATCACCCAGGCAGTGTGTCCCATACTTCTACACCCTTCCCATCACCCAGGCAGTGTGTCCCATACTTCTAAACCCTATCCTCCACCCAGGCAGTGTGTCCCATACTTCTACACCCTTCCCATCACCCAGGCAGTGTGTCCCATACTTCTACACCTTCCCCATCACCCAGGCAGTGTGTCCCATACTTCTACATCCTTCCCACCACCCAGACAGTGTGTCCCATACTTCTACACCTTCCCCATCACCCAGGCAGTGTGTCCCAATCTTCTACATCCTTCCCATCACCCAGGCAGTGTGTCCCATACTTCTACATCCTTCCCATCACCCAGGCAGTGTGTCCCATACTTCTACACCCTTCCCATCACCCTGGCAGTGTGTCCCATACTTCTACATTCTTCCCTGCACCCAGGCAGTGTGTCCCATATTTCTACACCTTCCCCATCACCCAGGCAGTGTGTCCCATACTTCTACACCCTTCCCATCACCCAGGCAGTGTGTCCCATACTTCTACACCTTCCCCACCACCCAGGCTGTGTGTCCCATACTTCTACATCCTTCCCATCACCCAGGCAGTGTGTCCCATACTTCTACACCCATCCCATCACCCAGGCAGTGTGTCCCATACTTCTACACCTTCCCCATCACCCAGGCAGTGTGTCCCATACTTCTACACCCTTCCCACCACCCAGGCAGTGTGTCCCATACTTCTACATTCTTCCCCATCACCCAGGCAGTGTGTCCCATACTTCTACATCCTTCCCATCACCCAGGCAGTGTGTCCCATACTTCTACATCCTTCCCGTCACCCAGGAAGTGTGTCCCATACTTCTACATCCTTCCCATCACCCAGGCAATGTGTCCCATACTTCTACACCCTTCCCGTCACCCAGGCAGTGTGTCCCATACTTCTACACCCTTCCCATCACCCAGACAGTGTGTCCCATACTTCTACACCCTTCCCACCACCCAGACAGTGTGTCCCATACTTCTACACCCTTCCCACCACCCAGACAGTGTGTCCCATACTTCTACACCCTTCCCACCACCCAGACAGTGTGTCCCATACTTCTACACCCTTCCCATCACCCAGGCAGTGTGTCCCATACTTCTACACACTTCCCACCACCCAGGCAGTGTGTCCCATACTTCTACATCCTTTCCATCACCCAGGCAGTGTCTCCCATACTTCTACATCCTTTCCATCACCCAGGCAGTGTGTCCCATACTTCTACACCCTTCCCACCACCCAGGCAGTGTGTCCCATACTTCTACACCCTTCCCATCACCCAGGCAGTGTGTCCCATACTTGTACATTCTTCCTACCACCCAGGCAGTGTGTCCCATACTTCTACACCCTTCCCACCACCCAGGCAGTGTATCCCATACTTCTACATCCTTCCCATCACCCAGGCAGTGTGTCCCATACTTCTACACGCTTCCCACCGCCCAGGCAGTGTGTCCCATACTTCTACACCCTTCCCCATTACCCAGGCAGTGTGTCCCATACTTCTACATCCTTCCCACCACCCAGGCAGTGTGTCCCATACTTCTACACCCTTCCCATCACCCAGGCAGTGTGTCCCATACTTCTACACCCTTCCCATCACCCAGGCAGTGTGTCCCATACTTCTACACCCTTCCCATCACCCAGGCAGTGTGTCCCATACTTCTACATCCTTCCCATCACCCAGGCAGTGTGTCCCATACTTCTACACCCTTCCCATCACCCAGGCAGTGTGTCCCATACTTCTACACCCTTCCCATCACCCAGGCAGTGTGTCCCATACTTCTACACCCTTCCCATCACCCAGGCAGTGTGTCCCATACTTCTACACCCTTCCCATCACCCTGGCAGTGTGTCCCATACTTCTACACCCTTCCCATCACCCAGGCAGTGTGTCCCATACTTCTACACCCTTCCCCACCGCCCAGGCAGTGTGTCCCATACTTCTACACCCTTCCCCATTACCCAGGAAGTGTGTCCCATACTTCTACACCCTTCCCACCGCCCAGGCAGTGTGTCCCATACTTCTACACCCTTCCCATCACCCAGGCAGTGTGTCCCATACTTCTACACCTTCCCATCACCCAGGCAGTGTGTCCCATACTTCTACACCCTTCCCACCACCCAGGCAGTGTGTCCCATACTTCTACACCCTTCCCACCACCCATACAGTGTGTCCCATACTTCTACATCCTTCCCATCACCCAGGCAGTGTGTCCCATACTTCTACACGCTTCCCACCGCCCAGGCAGTGTGTCCCATACTTCTACACCCTTCCCCATTACCCAGGCAGTGTGTCCCATACTTCTGCACCCTTCCCACCAGCCAGGCATTGTGTCCCATACTTCTACACCCTTCCCACCGCCCAGGCAGTGTGTCCCATACTTCTACACACTTCCCCATTACCCAGGCAGTGTGTCCCATACTTCTGCACCCTTCCCACCAGCCAGGCATTGTGTCCCATACTTCTACACCCTTCCCACCAGCCAGGCAGTGTGTCCCATACTTCTACACGCTTCCCACCGCCCAGGCAGTGTGTCCCATACTTCTACACCCTTCCCCATTACCCAGGCAGTGTGTCCCATAATTCTGCACACTTCCCACCAGCCCGGCATTGTGTCCCATACTTTTACATCCTTCCCATCACCCAGTCAGTGTGTCCCATACTTCTACACCCTTCCCATCACCCAGTCAGTGTGTCCCATACTTCTGCACCCTTCCCACCGGCCAGGCATTGTGTCCCATACTTCTACATCCTTCCCATCACCCAGGCAGTGTGTCCCATACTTCTACACACTTCCCACCACCCAGGCAGTGTCTCCCATACTTCTACATCCTTCCCATCACCCAGTCAGTGTGTCCCATACTTCTACACCCTTCCCCACCACCCAGGCAGTGTGTCCCATACTTCTACACCCTTCCCACCGCCCAGGCAGTGTGTCCCATACTTCTACACCTTCCCATCACCCAGGCAGTGTGTCCCATACTTCTACACCCTTCCCACCACCCAGGCAGTGTGTCCCATACTTCTACACCCTTCCCACCACCCAGACAGTGTGTCCCATACTTCTACACCCTTCCCCATTACCCAGGCAGTGTGTCCCATACTTCTGCACCCTTCCCACCAGCCAGGCATTGTGTCCCATACTTCTACACCCTTCCCACCGCCCAGGCAGTGTGTCCCATACTTCTACACCCTTCCCATCACCGAGGCAGTGTGTCCCATAATTCTACATCCTTCCCATCACCCAGGCAGTGTGTCCCATACTTCTACATCCTTCCCCCCACCCAGGCAGTGTGTCCCATACTTCTACACCATTCCCATCACCCAGGCAGTGTGTCCCATACTTCTACACCTTCCCCATCACCCAGGCAGTGTGTCCCGTACTTCTACACCCTTCCCATCACCCAGGCAGTGTGTCCCATACTTCTACACCTTCCCCATCACCCAGGCAGTGTGTCCCATACTTCTACATCCTTCCCACCACCCAGGCAGTGTGTCCCATACTTCTACACGCTTCCCCACCACCCAGGCAGTGTGTCCCATACTTCTACACCCTTCCCATCACCCAGCCAGTGTGTCCCATACTTCTGCACCCTTCCCACCAGCCAGGCATTGTGTCCCATACTTCTACATCCTTCCCATCACCCAGTCAGTGTGTCCCATACTTCTACACCCTACCCATCACCCAGTCAGTGTGTCCCATACTTCTGCACCCTTCCCACCAGCCAGGCATTGTGTCCCATACTTCTACATCCTTCCCATCACCCAGGCAGTGTGTCCCATACTTCTACACACTTTCCACCACCCAGGCAGTGTGTCCCATACTTCTACATCCTTCCCATCACCCAGTCAGTGTGTCCCATACTTCTACACGCTTCCCACCGCCCAGGCAGTGTGTCCCATACTTCTACACCCTTCCCACCGCCCAGGCAGTGTGTCCCATACTTCTACACCCTTCCCATCACCCAGGCAGTGTGTCCCATACGTCTACACCCTTCCCCACCACGCAGGCAGTGTGTCCCATACTTCTACACCCTTCCCACCGCCCAGGCAGTGTGTCCCATACTTCTACACCTTCCCATCACCCAGGCAGTGTGTCCCATTCTTCTACACCCTTCCCACCACCCAGGCAGTGTGTCCCATACATCTACACCCTTCCCACCACCCAGACAGTGTGTCCCATACTTCTACATCCTTCCCATCACCCAGGCAGTGTGTCCCATACTTCTACACCCTTCCCCATTACCCAGGCAGTGTGTCCCATACTTCTACATCCTTCCCACCACCCAGGCAGTGTGTCCCATACTTCTACACCCTTCCCATCACCCAGGCAGTGTGTCCCATACTTCTACACCCTTCCCATCACCCAGGCAGTGTGTCCCATACTTCTACACCCTTCCCATCACCCAGGCAGTGTGTCCCATACTTCTACATCCTTCCCATCACCCAGGCAGTGAGTCCCATACTTCTACACCCTTCCCATCACCCAGGCAGTGTGTCCCATACTTCTACACCCTTCCCATCACCCAGGCAGTGTGTCCCATACTTCTACACCCTTCCCATCACCCAGGCAGTGTGTCCCATACTTCTACACCCTTCCCATCACCCAGGCAGTGTGTCCCATACTTCTACACCCTTCCCATCACCCAGGCAGTGTGTCCCATACTTCTACACCCTTCCCCACCGCCCAGGCAGTGTGTCCCATACTTCTACACCCTTCCCCATTACCCAGGAAGTGTGTCCCATACTTCTACACCCTTCCCACCGCCCAGGCAGTGTGTCCCATACTTCTACACCCTTCCCATCACCCAGGCAGTGTGTCCCATACTTCTACACCTTCCCATCACCCAGGCAGTGTGTCCCATACTTCTACACCCTTCCCACCACCCAGGCAGTGTGTCCCATACTTCTACACCCTTCCCACCACCCATACAGTGTGTCCCATACTTCTACATCCTTCCCATCACCCAGGCAGTGTGTCCCATACTTCTACACGCTTCCCACCGCCCAGGCAGTGTGTCCCATACTTCTACACCCTTCCCCATTACCCAGGCAGTGTGTCCCATACTTCTGCACCCTTCCCACCAGCCAGGCATTGTGTCCCATACTTCTACACCCTTCCCACCGCCCAGGCAGTGTGTCCCATACTTCTACACACTTCCCCATTACCCAGGCAGTGTGTCCCATACTTCTGCACCCTTCCCACCAGCCAGGCATTGTGTCCCATACTTCTACACCCTTCCCACCAGCCAGGCAGTGTGTCCCATACTTCTACACGCTTCCCACCGCCCAGGCAGTGTGTCCCATACTTCTACACCCTTCCCCATTACCCAGGCAGTGTGTCCCATAATTCTGCACACTTCCCACCAGCCCGGCATTGTGTCCCATACTTTTACATCCTTCCCATCACCCAGTCAGTGTGTCCCATACTTCTACACCCTTCCCATCACCCAGTCAGTGTGTCCCATACTTCTGCACCCTTCCCACCGGCCAGGCATTGTGTCCCATACTTCTACATCCTTCCCATCACCCAGGCAGTGTGTCCCATACTTCTACACACTTCCCACCACCCAGGCAGTGTCTCCCATACTTTTACATCCTTCCCATCACCCAGTCAGTGTGTCCCATACTTCTACACCCTTCCCCACCACCCAGGCAGTGTGTCCCATACTTCTACACCCTTCCCACCGCCCAGGCAGTGTGTCCCATACTTCTACACCTTCCCATCACCCAGGCAGTGTGTCCCATACTTCTACACCCTTCCCACCACCCAGGCAGTGTGTCCCATACTTCTACACCCTTCCCACCACCCAGACAGTGTGTCCCATACTTCTACACCCTTCCCCATTACCCAGGCAGTGTGTCCCATACTTCTGCACCCTTCCCACCAGCCAGGCATTGTGTCCCATACTTCTACACCCTTCCCACCGCCCAGGCAGTGTGTCCCATACTTCTACACCCTTCCCATCACCGAGGCAGTGTGTCCCATACTTCTACATCCTTCCCATCACTCAGGCAGTGTGTCCCTTACTTCTACATCCTTCCCCCCACCCAGGCAGTGTGTCCCATACTTCTACACCCTTCCCATCACCCAGGCAGTGTGTCCCATACTTCTACACCTTCCCCATCACCCAGGCAGTGTGTCCCGTACTTCTACACCCTTCCCATCACCCAGGCAGTGTGTCCCATACTTCTACACCTTCCCCATCACCCAGGCAGTGTGTCCCATACTTCTACATCCTTCCCACCACCCAGGCAGTGTGTCCCATACTTCTACACGCTTCCCCACCACCCAGGCAGTGTGTCCCATACTTCTACACCCTTCCCATCACCCAGCCAGTGTGTCCCATACTTCTGCACCCTTCCCACCAGCCAGGCATTGTGTCCCATACTTCTACATCCTTCCCATCACCCAGTCAGTGTGTCCCATACTTCTACACCCTTCCCATCACCCAGTCAGTGTGTCCCATACTTCTGCACCCTTCCCACCAGCCAGGCATTGTGTCCCATACTTCTACATCCTTCCCATCACCCAGGCAGTGTGTCCCATACTTCTACACACTTCCCACCACCCAGGCAGTGTGTCCCATACTTCTACATCCTTCCCATCACCCAGTCAGTGTGTCCCATACTTCTACACGCTTCCCACCGCCCAGGCAGTGTGTCCCATACTTCTACACCCTTCCCACCGCCCAGGCAGTGTGTCCCATACTTCTACACCCTTCCCATCACCCAGGCAGTGTGTCCCATACGTCTACACCCTTCCCCACCACGCAGGCAGTGTGTCCCATACTTCTACACCCTTCCCACCGCCCAGGCAGTGTGTCCCATACTTCTACACCTTCCCATCACCCAGGCAGTGTGTCCCATACTTCTACACCCTTCCCACCACCCAGGCAGTGTGTCCCATACTTCTACACCTTCCCATCACCCAGGCAGTGTGTCCCATACTTCTACACCCTTCCCACCACCCAGGCAGTGTGTCCCATACATCTACACCCTTCCCACCACCCAGACAGTGTGTCCCATACTTCTACATCCTTCCCATCACCCAGGCAGTGTGTCCCATACTTCTACACCCTTCCCATCACCCAGGCTGTGTGTCCCATACTTCTACACCTTCCCCACCACCCAGGCAGTGTGTCCCATACTTCTACATTCTTCCCATCACCCAGACAGTGTGTCCCATACTTCTACATCCTTCCCCCCACCCAGGCAGTGTGTCCCATATTTCTACACCCTTCCCATCACCCAGGCAGTGTGTCCCATACTTCTACACCTTCCCCATCACCCAGGCAGTGTGTCCCGTACTTCTACACCCTTCCCATCACCCAGGCAGTGTGTCCCATACTTCTACACCCTTCCCATCACCCAGGCAGTGTGTCCCATACTTCTACATCCTTCCCACCACCCAGGCAGTGTGTCCCATACTTCTACACCCTTCCCATCACCCAGGCAGTGTGTCCCATACTTCTACACCCTTCCCATCACCCAGGCAGTGTGTCCCAAACTTCTACATCCTTCCCATCACCCAGGCAGTGTGTCCCATACTTCTACACCCTTCCCATCACCCAGGCAGTGTGTCCCATACTTCTACACCCTTCCCATCACCCAGGCAGTGTGTCCCATACTTCTACATTCTTCCCATCACCCAGGCAGTGTGTCCCATACTTCTACATCCTTCCCCCCACCCAGGCAGTGTGTCCCATATTTCTACACCCTTCCCATCACCCAGGCAGTGTGTCCCATACTTCTACACCTTCCCCATCACCCAGGCAGTGTGTCCCGTACTTCTACACCCTTCCCATCACCCAGGCAGTGTGTCCCATACTTGTACACCTTCCCCATCACCCAGGCAGTGTGTCCCATACTTCTACATCCTTCCCAGCACCCAGGCAGTGTGTCCCATACTTCTACACCCTTCCCATCACCCAGGCAGTGTGTCCCATACTTCTACACCCTTCCCATCACCCAGGCAGTGTGTCCCAAACTTCTACATCCTTCCCATCACCCAGGCAGTGTGTCCCATACTTCTACACCCTTCCCATCACCCAGGCAGTGTGTCCCATACTTCTACACCCTTCCCATCACCCAGGCAGTGTGTCCCATACTTCTAAACCCTATCCTCCACCCAGGCAGTGTGTCCCATACTTCTACACCCTTCCCATCACCCAGGCAGTGTGTCCCATACTTCTACACCTTCCCCATCACCCAGGCAGTGTGTCCCATACTTCTACATCCTTCCCACCACCCAGACAGTGTGTCCCATACTTCTACACCTTCCCCATCACCCAGGCAGTGTGTCCCAATCTTCTACATCCTTCCCATCACCCAGGCAGTGTGTCCCATACTTCTACATCCTTCCCATCACCCAGGCAGTGTGTCCCATACTTCTACACCCTTCCCATCACCCTGGCAGTGTGTCCCATACTTCTACATTCTTCCCTGCACCCAGGCAGTGTGTCCCATATTTCTACACCTTCCCCATCACCCAGGCAGTGTGTCCCATACTTCTACACCCTTCCCATCACCCAGGCAGTGTGTCCCATACTTCTACACCTTCCCCACCACCCAGGCTGTGTGTCCCATACTTCTACATCCTTCCCATCACCCAGGCAGTGTGTCCCATACTTCTACACCCTTCCCATCACCCAGGCAGTGTGTCCCATACTTCTACACCTTCCCCATCACCCAGGCAGTGTGTCCCATACTTCTACACCCTTCCCACCACCCAGGCAGTGTGTCCCATACTTCTACATTCTTCCCCATCACCCAGGCAGTGTGTCCCATACTTCTACATCCTTCCCATCACCCAGGCAGTGTGTCCCATACTTCTACATCCTTCCCGTCACCCAGGCAGTGTGTCCCATACTTCTACATCCTTCCCATCACCCAGGCAATGTGTCCCATACTTCTACACCCTTCCCGTCACCCAGGCAGTGTGTCCCATACTTCTACACCCTTCCCATCACCCAGACAGTGTGTCCCATACTTCTACACCCTTCCCACCACCCAGACAGTGTGTCCCATACTTCTACACCCTTCCCACCACCCAGACAGTGTGTCCCATACTTCTACACCCTTCCCACCACCCAGACAGTGTGTCCCATACTTCTACACCCTTCCCATCACCCAGGCAGTGTGTCCCATACTTCTACACACTTCCCACCACCCAGGCAGTGTGTCCCATACTTCTACATCCTTTCCATCACCCAGGCAGTGTCTCCCATACTTCTACATCCTTTCCATCACCCAGGCAGTGTGTCCCATACTTCTACACCCTTCCCACCACCCAGGCAGTGTGTCCCATACTTCTACACCCTTCCCATCACCCAGGCAGTGTGTCCCATACTTGTACATTCTTCCTACCACCCAGGCAGTGTGTCCCATACTTCTACACCCTTCCCACCACCCAGGCAGTGTATCCCATACTTCTACATCCTTCCCATCACCCAGGCAGTGTGTCCCATACTTCTACACGCTTCCCACCGCCCAGGCAGTGTGTCCCATACTTCTACACCCTTCCCCATTACCCAGGCAGTGTGTCCCATACTTCTACATCCTTCCCACCACCCAGGCAGTGTGTCCCATACTTCTAAACCCTTCCCATCACCCAGGCAGTGTGTCCCATACTTCTACACCCTTCCCATCACCCAGGCAGTGTGTCCCATACTTCTACACCCTTCCCATCACCCAGGCAGTGTGTCCCATACTTCTACATCCTTCCCATCACCCAGGCAGTGTGTCCCATACTTCTACACCCTTCCCATCACCCAGGCAGTGTGTCCCATACTTCTACACCCTTCCCATCACCCAGGCAGTGTGTCCCATACTTCTACACCCTTCCCATCACCCAGGCAGTGTGTCCCATACTTCTACACCCTTCCCATCACCCAGGCAGTGTGTCCCATACTTCTACACCCTTCCCATCACCCAGGCAGTGTGTCCCATACTTCTACACCCTTCCCCACCGCCCAGGCAGTGTGTCCCATACTTCTACACCCTTCCCCATTACCCAGGAAGTGTGTCCCATACTTCTACACCCTTCCCACCGCCCAGGCAGTGTGTCCCATACTTCTACACCCTTCCAATCACCCAGGCAGTGTGTCCCATACTTCTACACCTTCCCATCACCCAGGCAGTGTGTCCCATACTTCTACACCCTTCCCACCACCCAGGCAGTGTGTCCCATACTTCTACACCCTTCCCACCACCCATACAGTGTGTCCCATACTTCTACATCCTTCCCATCACCCAGGCAGTGTGTCCCATACTTCTACACGCTTCCCACCGCCCAGGCAGTGTGTCCCATACTTCTACACCCTTCCCCATTACCCAGGCAGTGTGTCCCATACTTCTGCACCCTTCCCACCAGCCAGGCATTGTGTCCCATACTTCTACACCCTTCCCACCGCCCAGGCAGTGTGTCCCATACTTCTACACACTTCCCCATTACCCAGGCAGTGTGTCCCATACTTCTGCACCCTTCCCACCAGCCAGGCATTGTGTCCCATACTTCTACACCCTTCCCACCAGCCAGGCAGTGTGTCCCATACTTCTACACGCTTCCCACCGCCCAGGCAGTGTGTCCCATACTTCTACACCCTTCCCCATTACCCAGGCAGTGTGTCCCATAATTCTGCACACTTCCCACCAGCCCGGCATTGTGTCCCATACTTTTACATCCTTCCCATCACCCAGTCAGTGTGTCCCATACTTCTACACCCTTCCCATCACCCAGTCAGTGTGTCCCATACTTCTGCACCCTTCCCACCGGCCAGGCATTGTGTCCCATACTTCTACATCCTTCCCATCACCCAGGCAGTGTGTCCCATACTTGTACACACTTCCCACCACCCAGGCAGTGTCTCCCATACTTCTACATCCTTCCCATCACCCAGTCAGTGTGTCCCATACTTCTACACCCTTCCCCACCACCCAGGCAGTGTGTCCCATACTTCTACACCCTTCCCACCGCCCAGGCAGTGTGTCCCATACTTCTACACCTTCCCATCACCCAGGCAGTGTGTCCCATACTTCTACACCCTTCCCACCACCCAGGCAGTGTGTCCCATACTTCTACACCCTTCCCACCACCCAGACAGTGTGTCCCATACTTCTACACCCTTCCCCATTACCCAGGCAGTGTGTCCCATACTTCTGCACCCTTCCCACCAGCCAGGCATTGTGTCCCATACTTCTACACCCTTCCCACCGCCCAGGCAGTGTGTCCCATACTTCTACACCCTTCCCATCACCGAGGCAGTGTGTCCCATACTTCTACATCCTTCCCATCACCCAGGCAGTGTGTCCCATACTTCTACATCCTTCCCCCCACCCAGGCAGTGTGTCCCATACTTCTACACCCTTCCCATCACCCAGGCAGTGTGTCCCATACTTCTACACCTTCCCCATCACCCAGGCAGTGTGTCCCGTACTTCTACACCCTTCCCATCACCCAGGCAGTGTGTCCCATACTTCTACACCTTCCCCATCACCCAGGCAGTGTGTCCCATACTTCTACATCCTTCCCACCACCCAGGCAGTGTGTCCCATACTTCTACACGCTTCCCCACCACCCAGGCAGTGTGTCCCATACTTCTACACCCTTCCCATCACCCAGCCAGTGTGTCCCATACTTCTGCACCCTTCCCACCAGCCAGGCATTGTGTCCCATACTTCTACATCCTTCCCATCACCCAGTCAGTGTGTCCCATACTTCTACACCCTTCCCATCACCCAGTCAGTGTGTCCCATACTTCTGCACCCTTCCCACCAGCCAGGCATTGTGTCCCATACTTCTACATCCTTCCCATCACCCAGGCAGTGTGTCCCATACTTCTACACACTTCCCACCACCCAGGCAGTGTGTCCCATACTTCTACATCCTTCCCATCACCCAGTCAGTGTGTCCCATACTTCTACACGCTTCCCACCGCCCAGGCAGTGTGTCCCATACTTCTACACCCTTCCCACCGCCCAGGCAGTGTGTCCCATACTTCTACACCCTTCCCATCACCCAGGCAGTGTGTCCCATACGTCTACACCCTTCCCCACCACGCAGGCAGTGTGTCCCATACTTCTACACCCTTCCCACCGCCCAGGCAGTGTGTCCCATACTTCTACACCTTCCCATCACCCAGGCAGTGTGTCCCATACTTCTACACCCTTCCCACCACCCAGGCAGTGTGTCCCATACATCTACACCCTTCCCACCACCCAGACAGTGTGTCCCATACTTCTACATCCTTCCCATCACCCAGGCAGTGTGTCCCATACTTCTACACCCTTCCCATCACCCAGGCTGTGTGTCCCATACTTCTACACCTTCCCCACCACCCAGGCAGTGTGTCCCATACTTCTACATTCTTCCCATCACCCAGACAGTGTGTCCCATACTTCTACATCCTTCCCCCCACCCAGGCAGTGTGTCCCATATTTCTACACCCTTCCCATCACCCAGGCAGTGTGTCCCATACTTCTACACCTTCCCCATCACCCAGGCAGTGTGTCCCGTACTTCTACACCCTTCCCATCACCCAGGCAGTGTGTCCCATACTTCTACACACTTCCCATCACCCAGGCAGTGTGTCCCATACTTCTACATCCTTCCCACCACCCAGGCAGTGTGTCCCATACTTCTACACCCTTCCCATCACCCAGGCAGTGTGTCCCATACTTCTACACCCTTCCCATCACCCAGGCAGTGTGTCCCAAACTTCTACATCCTTCCCATCACCCAGGCAGTGTGTCCCATACTTCTACACCCTTCCCATCACCCAGGCAGTGTGTCCCATACTTCTACACCCTTCCCATCACCCAGGCAGTGTGTCCCATACTTCTAAACCCTATCCTCCACCCAGGCAGTGTGTCCCATACTTCTACACCCTTCCCATCACCCAGGCAGTGTGTCCCATACTTCTACACCTTCCCCATCACCCAGGCAGTGTGTCCCATACTTCTACATCCTTCCCACCACCCAGACAGTGTGTCCCATACTTCTACACCTTCCCCATCACCCAGGCAGTGTGTCCCATACTTCTACATCCTTCCCATCACCCAGGCAGTGTGTCCCATACTTCTACATCCTTCCCATCACCCAGGCAGTGTGTCCCATACTTCTACACCCTTCCCATCACCCTGGCAGTGTGTCCCATACTTCTACATTCTTCCCTCCACCCAGGCAGTGTGTCCCATATTTCTACACCTTCCCCATCACCCAGGCAGTGTGTCCCATACTTCTACACCCTTCCCATCACCCAGGCAGTGTGTCCCATACTTCTACACCTTCCCCACCACCCAGGCTGTGTGTCCCATACTTCTACATCCTTCCCATCACCCAGGCAGTGTGTCCCATACTTCTACACCCTTCCCATCACCCAGGCAGTGTGTCCCATACTTCTACACCTTCCCCATCACCCAGGCAGTGTGTCCCATACTTCTACACCCTTCCCACCACCCAGGCAGTGTGTCCCATACTTCTACATTCTTCCCCATCACCCAGGCAGTGTGTCCCATACTTCTACATCCTTCCCATCACCCAGGCAGTGTGTCCCATACTTCTACATCCTTCCCGTCACCCAGGCAGTGTGTCCCATACTTCTACATCCTTCCCATCACCCAGGCAATGTGTCCCATACTTCTACACCCTTCCCGTCACCCAGGCAGTGTGTCCCATACTTCTACACCCTTCCCATCACCCAGGCAGTGTGTCCCATACTTCTACACCCTTCCCACCACCCAGACAGTGTGTCCCATACTTCTACACCCTTCCCACCACCCAGACAGTGTGTCCCATACTTCTACACCCTTCCCACCACCCAGACAGTGTGTCCCATACTTCTACACCCTTCCCATCACCCAGGCAGTGTGTCCCATACTTCTACACACTTCCCACCACTGAGGCAGTGTGTCCCATACTTCTACATCCTTTCCATCACCCAGGCAGTGTCTCCCATACTTCTACATCCTTTCCATCACCCAGGCAGTGTGTCCCATACTTCTACACCCTTCCCACCACCCAGGCAGTGTGTCCCATACTTCTACACCCTTCCCATCACCCAGGCAGTGTGTCCCATACTTGTACATTCTTCCTACCACCCAGGCAGTGTGTCCCATACTTCTACACCCTTCCCACCACCCAGGCAGTGTATCCCATACTTCTACATCCTTCCCATCACCCAGGCAGTGTGTCCCATACTTCTACACGCTTCCCACCGCCCAGGCAGTGTGTCCCATACTTCTACACCCTTCCCCATTACCCAGGCAGTGTGTCCCATACTTCTACATCCTTCCCACCACCCAGGCAGTGTGTCCCATACTTCTACACCCTTCCCATCACCCAGGCAGTGTGTCCCATACTTCTACACCCTTCCCATCACCCAGGCAGTGTGTCCCATACTTCTACACCCTTCCCATCACCCAGGCAGTGTGTCCCATACTTCTACATCCTTCCCATCACCCAGGCAGTGTGTCCCATACTTCTACACCCTTCCCATCACCCAGGCAGTGTGTCCCATACTTCTACACCCTTCCCATCACCCAGGCAGTGTGTCCCATACTTCTACACCCTTCCCATCACCCAGGCAGTGTGTCCCATACTTCTACACCCTTCCCATCACCCAGGCAGTGTGTCCCATACTTCTACACCCTTCCCCACCGCCCAGGCAGTGTGTCCCATACTTCTACACCCTTCCCCATTACCCAGGCAGTGTGTCCCATACTTCTACACCCTTCCCACCGCCCAGGCAGTGTGTCCCATACTTCTACACCCTTCCCATCACCCAGGCAGTGTGTCCCATACTTCTACACCTTCCCATCACCCAGGCAGTGTGTCCCATACTTCTACACCCTTCCCACCACCCAGGCAGTGTGTCCCATACTTCTACACCCTTCCCACCACCCATACAGTGTGTCCCATACTTCTACATCCTTCCCATCACCCAGGCAGTGTGTCCCATACTTCTACACGCTTCCCACCGCCCAGGCAGTGTGTCCCATACTTCTACACCCTTCCCCATTACCCAGGCAGTGTGTCCCATACTTCTGCACCCTTCCCACCAGCCAGGCATTGTGTCCCATACTTCTACACCCTTCCCACCGCCCAGGCAGTGTGTCCCATACTTCTACACCCTTCCCCATTACCCAGGCAGTGTGTCCCATACTTCTGCACCCTTCCCACCAGCCAGGCATTGTGTCCCATACTTCTACACCCTTCCCACCAGCCAGGCAGTGTGTCCCATACTTCTACACGCTTCCCACCGCCCAGGCAGTGTGTCCCATACTTCTACACCCTTCCCCATTACCCAGGCAGTGTGTCCCATAATTCTGCACACTTCCCACCAGCCCGGCATTGTGTCCCATACTTCTACATCCTTCCCATCACCCAGTCAGTGTGTCCCATACTTCTACACCCTTCCCATCACCCAGTCAGTGTGTCCCATACTTCTGCACCCTTCCCACCGGCCAGGCATTGTGTCCCATACTTCTACATCCTTCCCATCACCCAGGCAGTGTGTCCCATACTTCTACACACTTCCCACCACCCAGGCAGTGTCTCCCATACTTCTACATCCTTCCCATCACCCAGTCAGTGTGTCCCATACTTCTACACCCTTCCCCACCACCCAGGCAGTGTGTCCCATACTTCTACACCCTTCCCACCGCCCAGGCAGTGTGTCCCATACTTCTACACCTTCCCATCACCCAGGCAGTGTGTCCCATACTTCTACACCCTTCCCACCACCCAGGCAGTGTGTCCCATACTTCTACACCCTTCCCACCACCCAGACAGTGTGTCCCATACTTCTACACCCTTCCCCATTACCCAGGCAGTGTGTCCCATACTTCTGCACCCTTCCCACCATCCAGGCATTGTGTCCCATACTTCTACACCCTTCCCACCGCCCAGGCAGTGTGTCCCATACTTCTACACCCTTCCCATCACCGAGGCAGTGTGTCCCATACTTCTACATCCTTCCCATCACCCAGGCAGTGTGTCCCATACTTCTACATCCTTCCCCCCACCCAGGCAGTGTGTCCCATACTTCTACACCCTTCCCATCACCTAGGCAGTGTGTCCCATACTTCTACACCTTCCCCATCACCCAGGCAGTGTGTCCCATACTTCTACACCCTTCCCATCACCCAGGCAGTGTGTCCCATACTTCTACACCTTCCCCATCACCCAGGCAGTGTGTCCCATACTTCTACATCCTTCCCACCACCCAGGCAGTGTGTCCCATACTTCTACACGCTTCCCCACCACCCAGGCAGTGTGTCCCATACTTCTACACCCTTCCCATCACCCAGGCAGTGTGTCCCATACTTCTACACCCTTCCCATCACCCAGGCAGTGTGTCCCATACTTCTACACCCTTCCCATCACCCAGGCAGTGTGTCCCATACTTCTACACCCTTCCCATCACCCAGGCAGTGTGTCCCATACTTCTACACCCTTCCCACCACCCAGGCAGTGTGTCCCATACTTCTACATCCTTCCCATCACCCAGGCAGTGTGTCCCATACTTCTACACCCTTCCCATCACCCAGGCAGTGTGTCCCATACTTCTACACCCTTCCCATCACCAAGGCAGTGTGTCCCATACTTCTACATCCTTCCCACCACCCAGGCAGTGTGTCCCATACTTCTACACCCTTCCCCATCACCCAGGCAGTGTGTCCCATACTTCTACACCCTTCTCATCACCCAGGCAGTGTGTCCCATACTTCTACACCCTTCCCATCACCCAGGCAGTGTGTCCCATACTTCTACACCCTTCCCATCACCCAGGCAGTGTGTCCCATACTTCTAAACCCTATCCTCCACCCAGGCAGTGTATCCCATACTTCTACACCCTTCCCACCACCCAGGCAATGTGTCCCGTACTTCTATACCCTTCCCACCACCCAGGCAGTGTGTCCCATACTTCTACACCCTTCCCATCACCCTAGCAGTGTGTCCCATACTTCTACATTCTTCCCTCCACCCAGGCAGTGTGTCCCATACTTCTACACCTTCCCCATCACCCAGGCAGTGTGTCCCATACTTCTACACCCTTCCCATCACCCAGGCAGTGTGTCCCATACTTCTACACCCTTCCCATCACCGTGGCAGTGTGTCCCATACTTCTACATTCTTCCCTCCACCCAGGCAGTGTGTCCCATACTTCTACACCTTCCCCATCACCCAGGCAGTGTGTCCCATACTTCTACACCCTTCCCATCACCCAGGCAGTGTGTCCCATACTTCTACACCTTCCCCACCACCCAGGCTGTGTGTCCCATACTTCTACATCCTTCCCCATCACCCAGGCAGTGTGTCCCATACTTCTAAACCCTTCCCATCACCCAGGCAGTGTGTCCCATACTTCTACATCCTTCCCATCACCCAGGCAATGTGTCCCATACTTCTACACCCTTCCCGTCACCCAGGCAGTGTGTCCCATACATCTACACCCTTCCCACCACCCAGACAGTGTGTCCCATACTTCTACATCCTTCCCATCACCCAGGCAGTGTGTCCCATACTTCTACACCCTTCCCATCACCCAGGCTGTGTGTCCCATACTTCTACACCTTCCCCACCACCCAGGCAGTGTGTCCCATACTTCTACATTCTTCCCATCACCCAGACAGTGTGTCCCATACTTCTACATCCTTCCCCCCACCCAGGCAGTGTGTCCCATATTTCTACACCCTTCCCATCACCCAGGCAGTGTGTCCCATACTTCTACACCTTCCCCATCACCCAGGCAGTGTGTCCCGTACTTCTACACCCTTCCCATCACCCAGGCAGTGTGTCCCATACTTCTACACCCTTCCCATCACCCAGGCAGTGTGTCCCATACTTCTACATCCTTCCCACCACCCAGGCAGTGTGTCCCATACTTCTACACCCTTCCCATCACCCAGGCAGTGTGTCCCATACTTCTACACCCTTCCCATCACCCAGGCAGTGTGTCCCAAACTTCTACATCCTTCCCATCACCCAGGCAGTGTGTCCCATACTTCTACACCCTTCCCATCACCCAGGCAGTGTGTCCCATACTTCTACACCCTTCCCATCACCCAGGCAGTGTGTCCCATACTTCTAAACCCTATCCTCCACCCAGGCAGTGTGTCCCATACTTCTACACCCTTCCCATCACCCAGGCAGTGTGTCCCATACTTCTACACCTTCCCCATCACCCAGGCAGTGTGTCCCATACTTCTACATCCTTCCCACCACCCAGACAGTGTGTCCCATACTTCTACACCTTCCCCATCACCCAGGCAGTGTGTCCCATACTTCTACATCCTTCCCATCACCCAGGCAGTGTGTCCCATACTTCTACATCCTTCCCATCACCCAGGCAGTGTGTCCCATACTTCTACACCCTTCCCATCACCCTGGCAGTGTGTCCCATACTTCTACATTCTTCCCTCCACCCAGGCAGTGTGTCCCATATTTCTACACCTTCCCCATCACCCAGGCAGTGTGTCCCATACTTCTACACCCTTCCCATCACCCAGGCAGTGTGTCCCATACTTCTACACCTTCCCCACCACCCAGGCTGTGTGTCCCATACTTCTACATCCTTCCCATCACCCAGGCAGTGTGTCCCATACTTCTACACCCTTCCCATCACCCAGGCAGTGTGTCCCATACTTCTACACCTTCCCCATCACCCAGGCAGTGTGTCCCATACTTCTACACCCTTCCCACCACCCAGGCAGTGTGTCCCATACTTCTACATTCTTCCCCATCACCCAGGCAGTGTGTCCCATACTTCTACATCCTTCCCATCACCCAGGCAGTGTGTCCCATACTTCTACATCCTTCCCGTCACCCAGGCAGTGTGTCCCATACTTCTACATCCTTCCCATCACCCAGGCAATGTGTCCCATACTTCTACACCCTTCCCGTCACCCAGGCAGTGTGTCCCATACTTCTACACCCTTCCCATCACCCAGACAGTGTGTCCCATACTTCTACACCCTTCCCACCACCCAGACAGTGTGTCCCATACTTCTACACCCTTCCCACCACCCAGACAGTGTGTCCCATACTTCTACACCCTTCCCACCACCCAGACAGTGTGTCCCATACTTCTACACCCTTCCCATCACCCAGGCAGTGTGTCCCATACTTCTACACACTTCCCACCACCCAGGCAGTGTGTCCCATACTTCTACATCCTTTCCATCACCCAGGCAGTGTCTCCCATACTTCTACATCCTTTCCATCACCCAGGCAGTGTGTCCCATACTTCTACACCCTTCCCACCACCCAGGCAGTGTGTCCCATACTTCTACACCCTTCCCATCACCCAGGCAGTGTGTCCCATACTTGTACATTCTTCCTACCACCCAGGCAGTGTGTCCCATACTTCTACACCCTTCCCACCACCCAGGCAGTGTATCCCATACTTCTACATCCTTCCCATCACCCAGGCAGTGTGTCCCATACTTCTACACGCTTCCCACCGCCCAGGCAGTGTGTCCCATACTTCTACACCCTTCCCCATTACCCAGGCAGTGTGTCCCATACTTCTACATCCTTCCCACCACCCAGGCAGTGTGTCCCATACTTCTACACCCTTCCCATCACCCAGGCAGTGTGTCCCATACTTCTACACCCTTCCCATCACCCAGGCAGTGTGTCCCATACTTCTACACCCTTCCCATCACCCAGGCAGTGTGTCCCATACTTCTACATCCTTCCCATCACCCAGGCAGTGTGTCCCATACTTCTACACCCTTCCCATCACCCAGGCAGTGTGTCCCATACTTCTACACCCTTCCCATCACCCAGGCAGTGTGTCCCATACTTCTACACCCTTCCCATCACCCAGGCAGTGTGTCCCATACTTCTACACCCTTCCCATCACCCAGGCAGTGTGTCCCATACTTCTACACCCTTCCCCACCGCCCAGGCAGTGTGTCCCATACTTCTACACCCTTCCCCATTACCCAGGCAGTGTGTCCCATACTTCTACACCCTTCCCACCGCCCAGGCAGTGTGTCCCATACTTCTACACCCTTCCCATCACCCAGGCAGTGTGTCCCATACTTCTACACCTTCCCATCACCCAGGCAGTGTGTCCCATACTTCTACACCCTTCCCACCACCCAGGCAGTGTGTCCCATACTTCTACACCCTTCCCACCACCCATACAGTGTGTCCCATACTTCTACATCCTTCCCATCACCCAGGCAGTGTGTCCCATACTTCTACACGCTTCCCACCGCCCAGGCAGTGTGTCCCATACTTCTACACCCTTCCCCATTACCCAGGCAGTGTGTCCCATACTTCTGCACCCTTCCCACCAGCCAGGCATTGTGTCCCATACTTCTACACCCTTCCCACCGCCCAGGCAGTGTGTCCCATACTTCTACACCCTTCCCCATTACCCAGGCAGTGTGTCCCATACTTCTGCACCCTTCCCACCAGCCAGGCATTGTGTCCCATACTTCTACACCCTTCCCACCAGCCAGGCAGTGTGTCCCATACTTCTACACGCTTCCCACCGCCCAGGCAGTGTGTCCCATACTTCTACACCCTTCCCCATTACCCAGGCAGTGTGTCCCATAATTCTGCACACTTCCCACCAGCCCGGCATTGTGTCCCATACTTCTACATCCTTCCCATCACCCAGTCAGTGTGTCCCATACTTCTACACCCTTCCCATCACCCAGTCAGTGTGTCCCATACTTCTGCACCCTTCCCACCGGCCAGGCATTGTGTCCCATACTTCTACATCCTTCCCATCACCCAGGCAGTGTGTCCCATACTTCTACACACTTCCCACCACCCAGGCAGTGTCTCCCATACTTCTACATCCTTCCCATCACCCAGTCAGTGTGTCCCATACTTCTACACCCTTCCCCACCACCCAGGCAGTGTGTCCCATACTTCTACACCCTTCCCACCGCCCAGGCAGTGTGTCCCATACTTCTACACCTTCCCATCACCCAGGCAGTGTGTCCCATACTTCTACACCCTTCCCACCACCCAGGCAGTGTGTCCCATACTTCTACACCCTTCCCACCACCCAGACAGTGTGTCCCATACTTCTACACCCTTCCCCATTACCCAGGCAGTGTGTCCCATACTTCTGCACCCTTCCCACCAGCCAGGCATTGTGTCCCATACTTCTACACCCTTCCCACCGCCCAGGCAGTGTGTCCCATACTTCTACACCCTTCCCATCACCGAGGCAGTGTGTCCCATACTTCTACATCCTTCCCATCACCCAGGCAGTGTGTCCCATACTTCTACATCCTTCCCCCCACCCAGGCAGTGTGTCCCATACTTCTACACCCTTCCCATCACCCAGGCAGTGTGTCCCATACTTCTACACCTTCCCCATCACCCAGGCAGTGTGTCCCATACTTCTACACCCTTCCCATCACCCAGGCAGTGTGTCCCATACTTCTACACCTTCCCCATCACCCAGGCAGTGTGTCCCATACTTCTACATCCTTCCCACCACCCAGGCAGTGTGTCCCATACTTCTACACGCTTCCCCACCACCCAGGCAGTGTGTCCCATACTTCTACACCCTTCCCATCACCCAGGCAGTGTGTCCCATACTTCTACACCCTTCCCATCACCCAGGCAGTGTGTCCCATACTTCTACACCCTTCCCATCACCCAGGCAGTGTGTCCCATACTTCTACACCCTTCCCATCACCCAGGCAGTGTGTCCCATACTTCTACACCCTTCCCACCACCCAGGCAGTGTGTCCCATACTTCTACATCCTTCCCATCACCCAGGCAGTGTGTCCCATACTTCTACACCCTTCCCATCACCCAGGCAGTGTGTCCCATACTTCTACACCCTTCCCATCACCAAGGCAGTGTGTCCCATACTTCTACATCCTTCCCACCACCCAGGCAGTGTGTCCCATACTTCTACACCCTTCCCCATCACCCAGGCAGTGTGTCCCATACTTCTACACCCTTCTCATCACCCAGGCAGTGTGTCCCATACTTCTACACCCTTCCCATCACCCAGGCAGTGTGTCCCATACTTCTACACCCTTCCCATCACCCAGGCAGTGTGTCCCATACTTCTAAACCCTATCCTCCACCCAGGCAGTGTATCCCATACTTCTACACCCTTCCCACCACCCAGGCAATGTGTCCCGTACTTCTACACCCTTCCCACCACCCAGGCAGTGTGTCCCATACTTCTACACCCTTCCCATCACCCTAGCAGTGTGTCCCATACTTCTACATTCTTCCCTCCACCCAGGCAGTGTGTCCCATACTTCTACACCTTCCCCATCACCCAGGCAGTGTGTCCCATACTTCTACACCCTTCCCATCACCCAGGCAGTGTGTCCCATACTTCTACACCCTTCCCATCACCGTGGCAGTGTGTCCCATACTTCTACATTCTTCCCTCCACCCAGGCAGTGTGTCCCATACTTCTACACCTTCCCCATCACCCAGGCAGTGTGTCCCATACTTCTACACCCTTCCCATCACCCAGGCAGTGTGTCCCATACTTCTACACCTTCCCCACCACCCAGGCTGTGTGTCCCATACTTCTACATCCTTCCCCATCACCCAGGCAGTGTGTCCCATACTTCTAAACCCTTCCCATCACCCAGGCAGTGTGTCCCATACTTCTACATCCTTCCCATCACCCAGGCAATGTGTCCCATACTTCTACACCCTTCCCGTCACCCAGGCAGTGTGTCCCATACTTCTACACCCTTCCCATCACCCAGACAGTGTGTCCCATACTTCTACACCCTTCCCATCACCCAGGCAGTGTGTCCCATACTTCTACACCCTTCCCGTCACCCAGGCAGTGTGTCCCATACTTCTACACCCTTCCCATCACCCAGACAGTGTGTCCCATACTTCTACACCCTTCCCATCACCCAGACAGTGTGTCCCATACTTCTACACCCTTCCCACCACCCAGACAGTGTGTCCCATACTTCTACACCCTTCCCACCACCCAGACAGTGTGTCCCATACTTGTACACCCTTCCCATCACCCAGGCAGTGTGTCCCATACTTCTACACCCTTCCCATCACCCAGGCAGTGTGTCTCATACTTCTACACCCTTCCCCATTACCCAGGCAGTGTGTCCCATACTTCTACACCCTTCCCACCGCCCAGGCAGTGTGTCCCATACTTCTACACCCTTCCCCATTACCCAGGCAGTGTGTCCCATACTTCTACACCCTTCCCATCACCCAGGCAGTGTGTCCCATACTTCTACACCCTTCCCCACCACCCAGGCAGTGTGTCCCATACTTCTACACCTTCCCCATCACCCAGGCAGTGTGTCCCATACTTCTACATCCTTCCCATTACCCAGGCAGTGTGTCCCATACTTCTACACCCTTCCCATCACCCAGGCAGTGTGTCCCATACTTCTACACCCTTCCCCACCACCCAGGCAGTGTGTCCCATACTTCTACACCTTCCCCATCACCCAGGCAGTGTGTCCCATACTTCTGCACCCTTCCCACCACCCAGGCAGTGTGTCCCATACTTCTACATTCTTCCCATCACCCAGGCAGTGTGTCCCATACTTCTACACACTTCCCACCACCCAGGCAGTGTGTCCCATACTTCTACATCCTTCCCATCACCCAGTCAGTGTGTCCCATACTTCTACACGCTTCCCACCGCCCAGGCAGTGTGTCCCATACTTCTACACCCTTCCCACCGCCCAGGCAGTGTGTCCCATACTTCTACACCCTTCCCATCACCCAGGCAGTGTGTCCCATACTTCTACACCCTTCCCCACCACCCAGGCATTGTGTCCCATACTTCTACACCCTTCCCACCGCCCAGGCAGTGTGTCCCATACTTCTACACCTTCCCATCACCCAGGCAGTGTGTCCCATACTTCTACACCCTTCCCACCACCCAGGCAGTGTGTCCCATACTTCTACACCCTTCCCACCACCCAGACAGTGTGTCCCATACTTCTACATCCTTCCCATCACCCAGGCAGTGTGTCCCATACTTCTACACCCTTCCCATCACCCAGGCAGTGTGTCCCATACTTCTACACCCTTCCCCACCACCCAGGCAGTGTGTCCCATACTTCTACACCTTCCCCATCACCCAGGCAGTGTGTCCCATACTTCTACATCCTTCCCATCACCCAGGCAGTCTGTCCCATACTTCTACATTCTTCCCATCACCCAGGCAGTGTGTCCCATACTTCTACATCCTTCCCCCCACCCAGGCAGTGTGTCCCATACTTCTACACCCTTCCCATCACCCAGGCAGTGTGTCCCATACTTCTACACCTTCCCCATCACCCAGGCAGTGTGTCCCGTACTTCTACACCCTTCCCATCACCCAGGCAGTGTGTCCCATACTTCTACACCTTCCCCATCACCCAGGCAGTGTGTCCCATACTTCTACATCCTTCCCACCACCCAGGCAGAGTGTCCCATACTTCTACACCCTTCCCATCTCCCAGGCAGTGTGTCCCATACTTCTACATCCTTCCCATCACCCAGGCAGTGTGTCCCATACTTCTACACCCTTCCCATCACCCAGGCAGTGTGTCCCATACTTCTACACCCTTCCCATCACCCAGGCAGTGTGTCCCATACTTCTAAACCCTATCCTCCACCCAGGCAGTGTGTCCCATACTTCTACACCCTTCCCATCACCCAGGCAGTGTGTCCCATACTTCTACACCTTCCCCATCACCCAGGCAGTGTGTCCCATACTTCTACATCCTTCCCACCACCCAGACAGTATGTCCCATACTTCTACACCTTCCCCATCACCCAGGCAGTGTGTCCCATACTTCTACATCCTTCCCATCACCCAGACAGTGTGTCCCATACTTCTACACCCTTCCCATCACCCAGGCAGTGTGTCCCATACTTCTACACCCTTCGCATCACCCAGGCAGTGTGTCCCATACTTCTACACCCTTCCCATCACCCAGGCTGTGTGTCCCATACTTCTACACCCTTCCCATCACCCAGGCAGTGTGTCCCATACTTCTACACACTTCCCACCACCCAGGCAGTGTGTCCCATACTTCTACATCCTTTCCATCACCCAGGCAGTGTGTCCCATACTTCTACATCCTTTCCATCACCCAGGCAGTGTGTCCCATACTTCTACACCCTTCCCACCACCCAGGCAGTGTGTCCCATACTTCTACACCCTTCCCATCACCCAGGCAGTGTGTCCCATACTTGTACATTCTTCCTACCACCCAGGCAGTGTGTCCCATACTTCTACACCCTTCCCACCACCCAGGCAGTGTGTCCCATACTTCTACATCCTTCCCATCACCCAGGCAGTGTGTCCCATACTTCTACACGCTTCCCACCGCCCAGGCAGTGTGTCCCATACTTCTACACCCTTCCCCATTACCCAGGCAGTGTGTCCCATACTTCTACACCCTTCCCATCACCCAGGCAGTGTGTCCCATACTTCTACACCCTTCCCATCACCCAGGCAGTGTGTCCCATACTTCTACACACTTCCCATCACCCAGGCAGTGTGTCCCATACTTCTACACCCTTCCCCACCGCCCAGGCAGTGTGTCCCATACTTCTACACCCTTCCCCATTACCCAGGCAGTGTGTCCCATACTTCTACACCCTTCCCACCGCCCAGGCAGTGTGTCCCATACTTCTACACACTTCCCATCACCCAGGCAGTGTGTCCCATACTTCTACACCCTTCCCCACCACCCAGGCAGTGTGTCCCATACTTCTACACCCTTCCCACCGCCCAGGTAGTGTGTCCCATACTTCTACACCTTCCCATCACCCAGGCAGTGTGTCCCATACTTCTACACCCTTCCCACCACCCAGGCAGTGTGTCCCATACTTCTACACCCTTCCCACCACCCAGACAGTGTGTCCCATACTTCTACATCCTTCCCATCACCCAGGCAGTGTGTCCCTTACTTCTACACGCTTCCCACCGCCCAGGCAGTGTGTCCCATACTTCTACACCCTTCCCCATTACCCAGGCAGTGTGTCCCATACTTCTGCACCCTTCCCACCAGCCAGGCATTGTGTCCCATACTTCTACACCCTTCCCACCGCCCAGGCAGTGTGTCCCATACTTCTACACCCTTCCCCATTACCCAGGCAGTGTGTCCCATACTTCTGCACCCTTCCCACCAGCCAGGCAGTGTGTCCCATACTTCTACATCCTTCCCATCACCCAGGCAGTGTGTCCCATACTTCTACACCCTTCCCATCACCCAGTCAGTGTGTCCCATACTTCTGCACCCTTCCCACCAGCCAGGCATTGTGTCCCATACTTCTACATCCTTCCCATCACCCAGTCAGTGTGTCCCATACTTCTACACCCTTCCCATCACCCAGTCAGTGTGTCCCAAACTTCTGCACCCTTCCCACCAGCCAGGCATTGTGTCCCATACTTTTACATCCTTCCCATCACCCAGGCAGTGTGTCCCATACTTCTACACACTTCCCACCACCCAGGCAGTGTGTCCCATACTTCTACATCCTTCCCATCACCCAGTCAGTGTGTCCCATACTTCTACACGCTTCCCACCGCCCAGGCAGTGTGTCCCATACTTCTACACCCTTCCCACCGCCCAGGCAGTGTGTCCCATACTTCTACACCCTTCCCATCACCCAGGCAGTGTGTCCCATACTTCTACACCCTTCCCCACCACCCAGGCAGTGTGTCCCATACTTCTACACCCTTCCCACCGCCCAGGCAGTGTGTCCCATACTTCTACACCTTCCCATCACCCAGGCAGGGTGTCCCATACTTCTACACCCTTCCCACCACCCAGGCAGTGTGTCCCATACATCTACACCCTTCCCACCACCCAGACAGTGTGTCCCATACTTCTACATCCTTCCCATCACCCAGGCAGTGTGTCCCATACTTCTACACCCTTCCCATCACCCAGGCTGTGTGTCCCATACTTCTACACCCTTCCCCACCACCCAGGCAGTGTGTCCCATACTTCTACACCTTCCCCACCACCCAGGCAGTGTGTCCCATACTTCTACATTCTTCCCATCACCCAGGCAGTGTGTCCCATACTTCTACATCCTTCCCCCCACCCAGGCAGTGTGTCCCATACTTCTACACCCTTCCCATCACCCAGGCAGTGTGTCCCATACTTCTACACCTTCCCCATCACCCAGGCAGTGTGTCCCGTACTTCTACACCCTTCCCATCACCCAGGCAGTGTGTCCCATACTTCTACACCTTCCCCATCACCCAGGCAGTGTGTCCCATACTTCTACATCCTTCCCACCACCCAGGCAGTGTGTCCCATACTTCTACACCCTTCCCATCACCCAGGCAGTGTGTCCCATATTTCTACACCCTTCCCATCACCCAGGCAGTGTGTCCCAAACTTCTACATCCTTCCCATCACCCAGGCAGTGTGTCCCATACTTCTACACCCTTCCCATCACCCAGGCAGTGTGTCCCATACTTCTACACCCTTCCCATCACCCAGGCAGTGTGTCCCATACTTCTAAACCCTATCCTCCACCCAGGCAGTGTGTCCCATACTTCTACACCCTTCCCACCGCCCAGGCAGTGTGTCCCATACTTCTACACCCTTCCCATCACCCAGGCAGTGTGTCCCATACTTCTACACCCTTCCCCACCACCCAGGCAGTGTGTCCCATACTTCTACACCCTTCCCACCGCCCAGGTAGTGTGTCCCATACTTCTACACCTTCCCATCACCCAGGCAGTGTGTCCCATACTTCTACATCCTTCCCATCACCCAGGCAGTGTGTCCCATACTTCTACACCCTTCCCATCACCCAGTCAGTGTGTCCCATACTTCTGCACCCTTCCCACCAGCCAGGCATTGTGTCCCATACTTCTACATCCTTCCCATCACCCAGTCAGTGTGTCCCATACTTCTACACCCTTCCCATCACCCAGTCAGTGTGTCCCATACTTCTGCACCCTTCGCACCAGGCAGGCATTGTGTCCCATACTTCTACATCCTTCCCATCACCCAGGCAGTGTGTCCCATACTTCTACACACTTCCCACCACCCAGGCAGTGTGTCCCATACTTCTACATCCTTCCCATCACCCAGTCAGTGTGTCCCATACTTCTACACGCTTCCCACCGCCCAGGCAGTGTGTCCCATACTTCTACACCCTTCCCACCGCCCAGGCAGTGTGTCCCATACTTCTACACCCTTCCCATCACCCAGGCAGTGTGTCCCATACTTCTACACCCTTCCCCACCACCCAGGCAGTGTGTCCCATACTTCTACACCCTTCCCACCGCCCAGGCAGTGTGTCCCATACTTCTACACCTTCCCATCACCCAGGCAGTGTGTCCCATACTTCTACACCCTTCCCACCACCCAGGCAGTGTGTCCCATACTTCTACACCCTTCCCACCACCCAGACAGTGTGTCCCATACTTCTACATCCTTCCCATTACCCAGGCAGTGTGTCCCATACTTCTACACCCTTCCCATCACCCAGGCAGTGTGTCCCATACTTCTACACCCTTCCCACCGCCCAGGCAGTGTGTCCCATACTTCTACACCCTTCCCCATTACCCAGGCAGTGTGTCCCATACTTCTACACCCTTCCCATCACCCAGGCAGTGTGTCCCATACTTCTACACCCTTCCCCACCACCCAGGCAGTGTGTCCCATACTTCTACACCTTCCCCATCACCCAGGCAGTGTGTCCCATACTTCTACATCCTTCCCATTACCCAGGCAGTGTGTCCCATACTTCTACACCCTTCGCATCACCCAGGCAGTGTGTCCCATACTTCTACACCCTTCCCCACCACCCAGGCAGTGTGTCCCATACTTCTACACCTTCCCCATCACCCAGGCAGTGTGTCCCATACTTCTGCACCCTTCCCACCACCCAGGCAGTGTGTCCCATACTTCTACATTCTTCCCATCACCCAGGCAGTGTGTCCCATACTTCTACACACTTCCCACCACCCAGGCAGTGTGTCCCATACTTCTACATCCTTCCCATCACCCAGTCAGTGTGTCCCATACTTCTACACGCTTCCCACCGCCCAGGCAGTGTGTCCCATACTTCTACACCCTTCCCACCGCCCAGGCAGTGTGTCCCATACTTCTACACCCTTCCCATCACCCAGGCAGTGTGTCCCATACTTCTACACCCTTCCCCACCACCCAGGCATTGTGTCCCATACTTCTACACCCTTCCCACCGCCCAGGCAGTGTGTCCCATACTTCTACACCTTCCCATCACCCAGGCAGTGTGTCCCATACTTCTACACCCTTCCCACCACCCAGGCAGTGTGTCCCATACTTCTACACCCTTCCCACCACCCAGACAGTGTGTCCCATACTTCTACATCCTTCCCATCACCCAGGCAGTGTGTCCCATACTTCTACACCCTTCCCATCACCCAGGCAGTGTGTCCCATACTTCTACACCCTTCCCCACCACCCAGGCAGTGTGTCCCATACTTCTACACCTTCCCCATCACCCAGGCAGTGTGTCCCATACTTCTACATCCTTCCCATCACCCAGGCAGTCTGTCCCATACTTCTACATTCTTCCCATCACCCAGGCAGTGTGTCCCATACTTCTACATCCTTCCCCCCACCCAGGCAGTGTGTCCCATACTTCTACACCCTTCCCATCACCCAGGCAGTGTGTCCCATACTTCTACACCTTCCCCATCACCCAGGCAGTGTGTCCCGTACTTCTACACCCTTCCCATCACCCAGGCAGTGTGTCCCATACTTCTACACCTTCCCCATCACCCAGGCAGTGTGTCCCATACTTCTACATCCTTCCCACCACCCAGGCAGTGTGTCCCATACTTCTACACCCTTCCCATCTCCCAGGCAGTGTGTCCCATACTTCTACATCCTTCCCATCACCCAGGCAGTGTGTCCCATACTTCTACACCCTTCCCATCACCCAGGCAGTGTGTCCCATACTTCTACACCCTTCCCATCACCCAGGCAGTGTGTCCCATACTTCTAAACCCTATCCTCCACCCAGGCAGTGTGTCCCATACTTCTACACCCTTCCCATCACCCAGGCAGTGTGTCCCATACTTCTACACCTTCCCCATCACCCAGGCAGTGTGTCCCATACTTCTACATCCTTCCCACCACCCAGACAGTATGTCCCATACTTCTACACCTTCCCCATCACCCAGGCAGTGTGTCCCATACTTCTACATCCTTCCCATCACCCAGACAGTGTGTCCCATACTTCTACACCCTTCCCATCACCCAGGCAGTGTGTCCCATACTTCTACACCCTTCGCATCACCCAGGCAGTGTGTCCCATACTTCTACACCCTTCCCATCACCCAGGCTGTGTGTCCCATACTTCTACACCCTTCCCATCACCCAGGCAGTGTGTCCCATACTTCTACACACTTCCCACCACCCAGGCAGTGTGTCCCATACTTCTACATCCTTTCCATCACCCAGGCAGTGTGTCCCATACTTCTACACCCTTCCCATCACCCAGGCAGTGTGTCCCATACTTGTACATTCTTCCTACCACCCAGGCAGTGTGTCCCATACTTCTACACCCTTCCCATCACCCAGGCAGTGTGTCCCATACTTGTACATTCTTCCTACCACCCAGGCAGTGTGTCCCATACTTCTACACCCTTCCCACCACCCAGGCAGTGTGTCCCATACTTCTACATCCTTCCCATCACCCAGGCAGTGTGTCCCATACTTCTACACGCTTCCCACCGCCCAGGCAGTGTGTCCCATACTTCTACACCCTTCCCCATTACCCAGGCAGTGTGTCCCATACTTCTACACCCTTCCCATCACCCAGGCAGTGTGTCCCATACTTCTACACCCTTCCCATCACCCAGGCAGTGTGTCCCATACTTCTACACACTTCCCATCACCCAGGCAGTGTGTCCCATACTTCTACACCCTTCCCCACCGCCCAGGCAGTGTGTCCCATACTTCTACACCCTTCCCCATTACCCAGGCAGTGTGTCCCATACTTCTACACCCTTCCCACCGCCCAGGCAGTGTGTCCCATACTTCTACACCCTTCCCATCACCCAGGCAGTGTGTCCCATACTTCTACACCCTTCCCCACCACCCAGGCAGTGTGTCCCATACTTCTACACCCTTCCCACCGCCCAGGTAGTGTGTCCCATACTTCTACACCTTCCCATCACCCAGGCAGTGTGTCCCATACTTCTACACCCTTCCCACCACCCAGGCAGTGTGTCCCATACTTCTACACCCTTCCCACCACCCAGACAGTGTGTCCCATACTTCTACATCCTTCCCATCACCCAGGCAGTGTGTCCCTTACTTCTACACGCTTCCCACCGCCCAGGCAGTGTGTCCCATACTTCTACACCCTTCCCCATTACCCAGGCAGTGTGTCCCATACTTCTGCACCCTTCCCACCAGCCAGGCATTGTGTCCCATACTTCTACACCCTTCCCACCGCCCAGGCAGTGTGTCCCATACTTCTACACCCTTCCCCATTACCCAGGCAGTGTGTCCCATACTTCTGCACCCTTCCCACCAGCCAGGCAGTGTGTCCCATACTTCTACATCCTTCCCATCACCCAGGCAGTGTGTCCCATACTTCTACACCCTTCCCATCACCCAGTCAGTGTGTCCCATACTTCTGCACCCTTCCCACCAGCCAGGCATTGTGTCCCATACTTCTACATCCTTCCCATCACCCAGTCAGTGTGTCCCATACTTCTACACCCTTCCCATCACCCAGTCAGTGTGTCCCAAACTTCTGCACCCTTCCCACCAGCCAGGCAATGTGTCCCATACTTTTACATCCTTCCCATCACCCAGGCAGTGTGTCCCATACTTCTACACACTTCCCACCGCCCAGGCAGTGTGTCCCATACTTCTACATCCTTCCCATCACCCAGTCAGTGTGTCCCATACTTCTACACGCTTCCCACCGCCCAGGCAGTGTGTCCCATACTTCTACACCCTTCCCACCGCCCAGGCAGTGTGTCCCATACTTCTACACCCTTCCCATCACCCAGGCAGTGTGTCCCATACTTCTACACCCTTCCCCACCACCCAGGCAGTGTGTCCCATACTTCTACACCCTTCCCACCGCCCAGGCAGTGTGTCCCATACTTCTACACCTTCCCATCACCCAGGCAGGGTGTCCCATACTTCTACACCCTTCCCACCACCCAGGCAGTGTGTCCCATACATCTACACCCTTCCCACCACCCAGACAGTGTGTCCCATACTTCTACATCCTTCCCATCACCCAGGCAGTGTGTCCCATACTTCTACACCCTTCCCATCACCCAGGCTGTGTGTCCCATACTTCTACACCCTTCCCCACCACCCAGGCAGTGTGTCCCATACTTCTACACCTTCCCCACCACCCAGGCAGTGTGTCCCATACTTCTACATTCTTCCCATCACCCAGGCAGTGTGTCCCATACTTCTACATCCTTCCCCCCACCCAGGCAGTGTGTCCCATACTTCTACACCCTTCCCATCACCCAGGCAGTGTGTCCCATACTTCTACACCTTCCCCATCACCCAGGCAGTGTGTCCCGTACTTCTACACCCTTCCCATCACCCAGGCAGTGTGTCCCATACTTCTACACCTTCCCCATCACCCAGGCAGTGTGTCCCATACTTCTACATCCTTCCCACCACCCAGGCAGTGTGTCCCATACTTCTACACCCTTCCCATCACCCAGGCAGTGTGTCCCATATTTCTACACCCTTCCCATCACCCAGGCAGTGTGTCCCAAACTTCTACATCCTTCCCATCACCCAGGCAGTGTGTCCCATACTTCTACACCCTTCCCATCACCCAGGCAGTGTGTCCCATACTTCTACACCCTTCCCATCACCCAGGCAGTGTGTCCCATACTTCTAAACCCTATCCTCCACCCAGGCAGTGTGTCCCATACTTCTACACCCTTCCCACCGCCCAGGCAGTGTGTCCCATACTTCTACACCCTTCCCATCACCCAGGCAGTGTGTCCCATACTTCTACACCCTTCCCCACCACCCAGGCAGTGTGTCCCATACTTCTACACCCTTCCCACCGCCCAGGTAGTGTGTCCCATACTTCTACACCTTCCCATCACCCAGGCAGTGTGTCCCATACTTCTACATCCTTCCCATCACCCAGGCAGTGTGTCCCATACTTCTACACCCTTCCCATCACCCAGTCAGTGTGTCCCATACTTCTGCACCCTTCCCACCAGCCAGGCATTGTGTCCCATACTTCTACATCCTTCCCATCACCCAGTCAGTGTGTCCCATACTTCTACACCCTTCCCATCACCCAGTCAGTGTGTCCCATACTTCTGCACCCTTCGCACCAGGCAGGCATTGTGTCCCATACTTCTACATCCTTCCCATCACCCAGGCAGTGTGTCCCATACTTCAACACACTTCCCACCACCCAGGCAGTGTGTCCCATACTTCTACATCCTTCCCATCACCCAGTCAGTGTGTCCCATACTTCTACACGCTTCCCACCGCCCAGGCAGTGTGTCCCATACTTCTACACCCTTCCCACCGCCCAGGCAGTGTTTCCCATACTTCTACACCCTTCCCATCACCCAGGCAGTGTGTCCCATACTTCTACACCCTTCCCCACCACCCAGGCAGTGTGTCCCATACTTCTACACCCTTCCCACCGCCCAGGCAGTGTGTCCCATACTTCTACACCTTCCCATCACCCAGGCAGTGTGTCCCATACTTCTACACCCTTCCCACCACCCAGGCAGTGTGTCCCATACTTCTACACCCTTCCCACCACCCAGACAGTGTGTCCCATACTTCTACATCCTTCCCATTACCCAGGCAGTGTGTCCCATACTTCTACACCCTTCCCATCACCCAGGCAGTGTGTCCCATACTTCTACACCCTTCCCCACCACCCAGGCAGTGTGTCCCATACTTCTACACCTTCCCCATCACCCAGGCAGTGTGTCCCATACTTCTGCACCCTTCCCACCACCCAGGCAGTGTGTCCCATACTTCTACATTCTTCCCATCACCCAGGCAGTGTGTCCCATACTTCTACACACTTCCCACCACCCAGGCAGTGTGTCCCATACTTCTACATCCTTCCCATCACCCAGTCAGTGTGTCCCATACTTCTACACGCTTCCCACCGCCCAGGCAGTGTGTCCCATACTTCTACACCCTTCCCACCGCCCAGGCAGTGTGTCCCATACTTCTACACCCTTCCCATCACCCAGGCAGTGTGTCCCATACTTCTACACCCTTCCCCACCACCCAGGCATTGTGTCCCATACTTCTACACCCTTCCCACCGCCCAGGCAGTGTGTCCCATACTTCTACACCTTCCCATCACCCAGGCAGTGTGTCCCATACTTCTACACCCTTCCCACCACCCAGGCAGTGTGTCCCATACTTCTACACCCTTCCCACCACCCAGACAGTGTGTCCCATACTTCTACATCCTTCCCATCACCCAGGCAGTGTGTCCCATACTTCTACACCCTTCCCATCACCCAGGCAGTGTGTCCCATACTTCTACACCCTTCCCCACCACCCAGGCAGTGTGTACCATACTTCTACACCTTCCCCATCACCCAGGCAGTGTGTCCCATACTTCTACATCCTTCCCACCACCCAGGCAGTGTGTCCCATACTTCTACATTCTTCCCATCACCCAGGCAGTGTGTCCCATACTTCTACATCCTTCCCCCCACCCAGGCAGTGTGTCCCATACTTCTACACCCTTCCCATCACCCAGGCAGTGTGTCCCATACTTCTACACCTTCCCCATCACCCAGGCAGTGTGTCCCGTACTTCTACACCATTCCCATCACCCAGGCAGTGTGTCCCATACTTCTACACCTTCCCCATCACCCAGGCAGTGTGTCCCATACTTCTACATCCTTCCCACCACCCAGGCAGTGTGTCCCATACTTCTACACCCTTCCCATCACCCAGGCAGTGTGTCCCATACTTCTACATCCTTCCCATCACCCAGGCAGTGTGTCCCATACTTCTACACCCTTCCCATCACCCAGGCAGTGTGTCCCATACTTCTAAACCCTATCCTCCACCCAGGCAGTGTGTCCCATACTTCTACACCCTTCCCATCACCCAGGCAGTGTGTCCCATACTTCTACACCTTCCCCATCACCCAGGCAGTGTGTCCCATACTTCTACATGCTTCCCACCACCCAGACAGTGTGTCCCATACTTCTACACCTTCCCCATCACCCAGGCAGTGTGTCCCATACTTCTACATCCTTCCCATCACCCAGGCAGTGTGTCCCATACTTCTACATCCTTCCCATCACCCAGACAGTGTGTCCCATACTTCTACACCCTTCCCATCACCCAGGCAGTGTGTCCCATACTTCTACACCCTTCCCATCACCCAGGCAGTGTGTCCCATACTTCTACACCCTTCCCATCACCCAGGCTGTGTGTCCCATACTTCTACACCCTTCCCATCACCCAGGCAGTGTGTCCCATACTTCTACACACTTCCCACCACCCAGGCAGTGTGTCCCATACTTCTACATCCTTTCCATCACCCAGGCAGTGTGTCCCATACTTCTACATCCTTTCCATCACCCAGGCAGTGTGTCCCATACTTCTACACCCTTCCCACCACCCAGGCAGTGTGTCCCATACTTCTACACCCTTCCCATCACCCAGGCAGTGTGTCCCATACTTGTACATTCTTCCTACCACCCAGGCAGTGTTTCGCATACTTCTACACCCTTCCCACCACCCAGGCAGTGTGTCCCATACTTCTACATCCTTCCCATCACCCAGGCAGTGTGTCCCATACTTCTACACGCTTCCCACCGCCCAGGCAGTGTGTCCCATACTTCTACACCCTTCCCCATTACCCAGGCAGTGTGTCCCATACTTCTACACCCTTCCCATCACCCAGGCAGTGTGTCCCATACTTCTACACCCTTCCCATCACCCAGGCAGTGTGTCCCATACTTCTACACACTTCCCATCACCCAGGCAGTGTGTCCCATACTTCTACACCCTTCCCCACCGCCCAGGCAGTGTGTCCCATACTTCTACACCCTTCCCCATTACCCAGGCAGTGTGTCCCATACTTCTACACCCTTCCCACCGCCCAGGCAGTGTGTCCCATACTTCTACACCCTTCCCATCACCCAGGCAGTGTGTCCCATACTTCTACACCCTTCCCCACCACCCAGGCAGTGTGTCCCATACTTCTACACCCTTCCCACCGCCCAGGTAGTGTGTCCCATACTTCTACACCTTCCCATCACCCAGGCAGTGTGTCCCATACTTCTACACCCTTCCCACCACCCAGGCAGTGTGTCCCATACTTCTACACCCTTCCCACCACCCAGACAGTGTGTCCCATACTTCTACATCCTTCCCATCACCCAGGCAGTGTGTCCCATACTTCTACACGCTTCCCACCGCCCAGGCAGTGTGTCCCATACTTCTACACCCTTCCCCATTACCCAGGCAGTGTGTCCCATACTTCTGCACCCTTCCCACCAGCCAGGCATTGTGTCCCATACTTCTACACCCTTCCCACCGCCCAGGCAGTGTGTCCCATACTTCTACACCCTTCCCCATTACCCAGGCAGTGTGTCCCATACTTCTGCACCCTTCCCACCAGCCAGGCAGTGTGTCCCATACTTCTACATCCTTCCCATCACCCAGGCAGTGTGTCCCATACTTCTACACCCTTCCCATCACCCAGTCAGTGTGTCCCATACTTCTGCACCCTTCCCACCACCCAGGCATTGTGTCCCATACTTCTACATCCTTCCCATCACCCAGTCAGTGTGTCCCATACTTCTACACCCTTCCCATCACCCAGTCAGTGTGTCCCATACTTCTGCACCCTTCCCACCAGCCAGGCATTGTGTCCCATACTTCTACATCCTTCCCATCACCCAGGCAGTGTGTCCCATACTTCTACACACTTCCCACCACCCAGGCAGTGTGTCCCATACTTCTACATCCTTCCCATCACCCAGTCAGTGTGTCCCATATTTCTACACGCTTCCCACCGCCCAGGCAGTGTGTCCCATACTTCTACACCCTTCCCATCACCCAGGCAGTGTGTCCCATACTTCTACACCCTTCCCATCACCCAGTCAGTGTGTCCCATACTTCTGCACCCTTCCCACCAGCCAGGCATTGTGTCCCATACTTCTACATCCTTCCCATCACCCAGTCAGTGTGTCCCATACTTCTACACCCTTCCCATCACCCAGTCAGTGTGTCCCAAACTTCTGCACCCTTCCCACCAGCCAGGCATTGTGTCCCATACTTTTACATCCTTCCCATCACCCAGGCAGTGTGTCCCATACTTCTACACACTTCCCACCACCCAGGCAGTGTGTCCCATACTTCTACATCCTTCCCATCACCCAGTCAGTGTGTCCCATACTTCTACACGCTTCCCACCGCCCAGGCAGTGTGTCCCATACTTCTACACCCTTCCCACCGCCCAGGCAGTGTGTCCCATACTTCTACACCCTTCCCATCACCCAGGCAGTGTGTCCCATACTTCTACACCCTTCCCCACCACCCAGGCAGTGTGTCCCATACTTCTACACCCTTCCCACCGCCCAGGCAGTGTGTCCCATACTTCTACACCTTCCCATCACCCAGGCAGGGTGTCCCATACTTCTACACCCTTCCCACCACCCAGGCAGTGTGTCCCATACATCTACACCCTTCCCACCACCCAGACAGTGTGTCCCATACTTCTACATCCTTCCCATCACCCAGGCAGTGTGTCCCATACTTCTACACCCTTCCCATCACCCAGGCTGTGTGTCCCATACTTCTACACCCTTCCCCACCACCCAGGCAGTGTGTCCCATACTTCTACACCTTCCCCACCACCCAGGCAGTGTGTCCCATACTTCTACATTCTTCCCATCACCCAGGCAGTGTGTCCCATACTTCTACATCCTTCCCCCCACCCAGGCAGTGTGTCCCATACTTCTACACCCTTCCCATCACCCAGGCAGTGTGTCCCATACTTCTACACCTTCCCCATCACCCAGGCAGTGTGTCCCGTACTTCTACACCCTTCCCATCACCCAGGCAGTGTGTCCCATACTTCTACACCTTCCCCATCACCCAGGCAGTGTGTCCCATACTTCTACATCCTTCCCACCACCCAGGCAGTGTGTCCCATACTTCTACACCCTTCCCATCACCCAGGCAGTGTGTCCCATATTTCTACACCCTTCCCATCACCCAGGCAGTGTGTCCCAAACTTCTACATCCTTCCCATCACCCAGGCAGTGTGTCCCATACTTCTACACCCTTCCCATCACCCAGGCAGTGTGTCCCATACTTCTACACCCTTCCCATCACCCAGGCAGTGTGTCCCATACTTCTAAACCCTATCCTCCACCCAGGCAGTGTGTCCCATACTTCTACACCCTTCCCACCGCCCAGGCAGTGTGTCCCATACTTCTACACCCTTCCCATCACCCAGGCAGTGTGTCCCATACTTCTACACCCTTCCCCACCACCCAGGCAGTGTGTCCCATACTTCTACACCCTTCCCACCGCCCAGGTAGTGTGTCCCATACTTCTACACCTTCCCATCACCCAGGCAGTGTGTCCCATACTTCTACATCCTTCCCATCACCCAGGCAGTGTGTCCCATACTTCTACACCCTTCCCATCACCCAGTCAGTGTGTCCCATACTTCTGCACCCTTCCCACCAGCCAGGCATTGTGTCCCATACTTCTACATCCTTCCCATCACCCAGTCAGTGTGTCCCATACTTCTACACCCTTCCCATCACCCAGTCAGTGTGTCCCATACTTCTGCACCCTTCGCACCAGGCAGGCATTGTGTCCCATACTTCTACATCCTTCCCATCACCCAGGCAGTGTGTCCCATACTTCAACACACTTCCCACCACCCAGGCAGTGTGTCCCATACTTCTACATCCTTCCCATCACCCAGTCAGTGTGTCCCATACTTCTACACGCTTCCCACCGCCCAGGCAGTGTGTCCCATACTTCTACACCCTTCCCACCGCCCAGGCAGTGTGTCCCATACTTCTACACCCTTCCCATCACCCAGGCAGTGTGTCCCATACTTCTACACCCTTCCCCACCACCCAGGCAGTGTGTCCCATACTTCTACACCCTTCCCACCGCCCAGGCAGTGTGTCCCATACTTCTACACCTTCCCATCACCCAGGCAGTGTGTCCCATACTTCTACACCCTTCCCACCACCCAGGCAGTGTGTCCCATACTTCTACACCCTTCCCACCACCCAGACAGTGTGTCCCATACTTCTACATCCTTCCCATTACCCAGGCAGTGTGTCCCATACTTCTACACCCTTCCCATCACCCAGGCAGTGTGTCCCATACTTCTACACCCTTCCCCACCACCCAGGCAGTGTGTCCCATACTTCTACACCTTCCCCATCACCCAGGCAGTGTGTCCCATACTTCTGCACCCTTCCCACCACCCAGGCAGTGTGTCCCATACTTCTACATTCTTCCCATCACCCAGGCAGTGTGTCCCATACTTCTACACACTTCCCACCACCCAGGCAGTGTGTCCCATACTTCTACATCCTTCCCATCACCCAGTCAGTGTGTCCCATACTTCTACACGCTTCCCACCGCCCAGGCAGTGTGTCCCATACTTCTACACCCTTCCCACCGCCCAGGCAGTGTGTCCCATACTTCTACACCCTTCCCATCACCCAGGCAGTGTGTCCCATACTTCTACACCCTTCCCCACCACCCAGGCATTGTGTCCCATACTTCTACACCCTTCCCACCGCCCAGGCAGTGTGTCCCATACTTCTACACCTTCCCATCACCCAGGCAGTGTGTCCCATACTTCTACACCCTTCCCACCACCCAGGCAGTGTGTCCCATACTTCTACACCCTTCCCACCACCCAGACAGTGTGTCCCATACTTCTACATCCTTCCCATCACCCAGGCAGTGTGTCCCATACTTCTACACCCTTCCCATCACCCAGGCAGTGTGTCCCATACTTCTACACCCTTCCCCACCACCCAGGCAGTGTGTACCATACTTCTACACCTTCCCCATCACCCAGGCAGTGTGTCCCATACTTCTACATCCTTCCCACCACCCAGGCAGTGTGTCCCATACTTCTACATTCTTCCCATCACCCAGGCAGTGTGTCCCATACTTCTACATCCTTCCCCCCACCCAGGCAGTGTGTCCCATACTTCTACACCCTTCCCATCACCCAGGCAGTGTGTCCCATACTTCTACACCTTCCCCATCACCCAGGCAGTGTGTCCCGTACTTCTACACCATTCCCATCACCCAGGCAGTGTGTCCCATACTTCTACACCTTCCCCATCACCCAGGCAGTGTGTCCCATACTTCTACATCCTTCCCACCACCCAGGCAGTGTGTCCCATACTTCTACACCCTTCCCATCACCCAGGCAGTGTGTCCCATACTTCTACATCCTTCCCATCACCCAGGCAGTGTGTCCCATACTTCTACACCCTTCCCATCACCCAGGCAGTGTGTCCCATACTTCTAAACCCTATCCTCCACCCAGGCAGTGTGTCCCATACTTCTACACCCTTCCCATCACCCAGGCAGTGTGTCCCATACTTCTACACCTTCCCCATCACCCAGGCAGTGTGTCCCATACTTCTACATGCTTCCCACCACCCAGACAGTGTGTCCCATACTTCTACACCTTCCCCATCACCCAGGCAGTGTGTCCCATACTTCTACATCCTTCCCATCACCCAGGCAGTGTGTCCCATAATTCTACATCCTTCCCATCACCCAGACAGTGTGTCCCATACTTCTACACCCTTCCCATCACCCAGGCAGTGTGTCCCATACTTCTACACCCTTCCCATCACCCAGGCAGTGTGTCCCATACTTCTACACCCTTCCCATCACCCAGGCTGTGTGTCCCATACTTCTACACCCTTCCCATCACCCAGGCAGTGTGTCCCATACTTCTACACACTTCCCACCACCCAGGCAGTGTGTCCCATACTTCTACATCCTTTCCATCACCCAGGCAGTGTGTCCCATACTTCTACATCCTTTCCATCACCCAGGCAGTGTGTCCCATACTTCTACACCCTTCCCACCACCCAGGCAGTGTGTCCCATACTTCTACACCCTTCCCATCACCCAGGCAGTGTGTCCCATACTTGTACATTCTTCCTACCACCCAGGCAGTGTTTCGCATACTTCTACACCCTTCCCACCACCCAGGCAGTGTGTCCCATACTTCTACATCCTTCCCATCACCCAGGCAGTGTGTCCCATACTTCTACACGCTTCCCACCGCCCAGGCAGTGTGTCCCATACTTCTACACCCTTCCCCATTACCCAGGCAGTGTGTCCCATACTTCTACACCCTTCCCATCACCCAGGCAGTGTGTCCCATACTTCTACACCCTTCCCATCACCCAGGCAGTGTGTCCCATACTTCTACACACTTCCCATCACCCAGGCAGTGTGTCCCATACTTCTACACCCTTCCCCACCGCCCAGGCAGTGTGTCCCATACTTCTACACCCTTCCCCATTACCCAGGCAGTGTGTCCCATACTTCTACACCCTTCCCACCGCCCAGGCAGTGTGTCCCATACTTCTACACCCTTCCCATCACCCAGGCAGTGTGTCCCATACTTCTACACCCTTCCCCACCACCCAGGCAGTGTGTCCCATACTTCTACACCCTTCCCACCGCCCAGGTAGTGTGTCCCATACTTCTACACCTTCCCATCACCCAGGCAGTGTGTCCCATACTTCTACACCCTTCCCACCACCCAGGCAGTGTGTCCCATACTTCTACACCCTTCCCACCACCCAGACAGTGTGTCCCATACTTCTACATCCTTCCCATCACCCAGGCAGTGTGTCCCATACTTCTACACGCTTCCCACCGCCCAGGCAGTGTGTCCCATACTTCTACACCCTTCCCCATTACCCAGGCAGTGTGTCCCATACTTCTGCACCCTTCCCACCAGCCAGGCATTGTGTCCCATACTTCTACACCCTTCCCACCGCCCAGGCAGTGTGTCCCATACTTCTACACCCTTCCCCATTACCCAGGCAGTGTGTCCCATACTTCTGCACCCTTCCCACCAGCCAGGCAGTGTGTCCCATACTTCTACATCCTTCCCATCACCCAGGCAGTGTGTCCCATACTTCTACACCCTTCCCATCACCCAGTCAGTGTGTCCCATACTTCTGCACCCTTCCCACCACCCAGGCATTGTGTCCCATACTTCTACATCCTTCCCATCACCCAGTCAGTGTGTCCCATACTTCTACACCCTTCCCATCACCCAGTCAGTGTGTCCCATACTTCTGCACCCTTCCCACCAGCCAGGCATTGTGTCCCATACTTCTACATCCTTCCCATCACCCAGGCAGTGTGTCCCATACTTCTACACACTTCCCACCACCCAGGCAGTGTGTCCCATACTTCTACATCCTTCCCATCACCCAGTCAGTGTGTCCCATATTTCTACACGCTTCCCACCGCCCAGGCAGTGTGTCCCATACTTCTACACCCTTCCCACCGCCCAGGCAGTGTGTCCCATACTTCTACACCCTTCCCATCACCCAGGCAGTGTGTCCCATACTTCTACACCCTTCCCCACCACCCAGGCAGTGTGTCCCATACTTCTACACCCTTCCCACCGCCCAGGCAGTGTGTCCCATACTTCTACACCTTCGCATCACCCAGGCAGGGTGTCCCATACTTCTACACCCTTCCCACCACCCAGGCAGTGTGTCCCATACATCTACACCCTTCCCACCACCCAGACAGTGTGTCCCATACTTCTACATCCTTACCATCACCCAGGCAGTGTGTCCCATACTTCTACACCCTTCCCATCACCCAGGCTGTGTGTCCCATACTTCTACACCCTTCCCCACCACCCAGGCAGTGTGTCCCATACTTCTACACCTTCCCCACCACCCAGGCAGTGTGTCCCATACTTCTACATTCTTCCCATCACCCAGGCAGTATGTCCCATACTTCTACATCCTTCCCCCCACCCAGGCAGTGTGTCCCATACTTCTACACCCTTCCCATCACCCAGGCAGTGTGTCCCATACTTCTACACCTTCCCCATCACCCAGGCAGTGTGTCCCGTACTTCTACACCCTTCCCATCACCCAGGCAGTGTGTCCCATACTTCTACACCTTCCCCATCACCCAGGCAGTGTGTCCCATACTTCTACATCCTTCTCACCACCCAGGCAGTGTGTCCCATACTTCTACACCCTTCCCATCACCCAGGCAGTGTGTCCCATACTTCTACACCCTTCCCATCACCCAGGCAGTGTGTCCCAAACTTCTACATCCTTCCCATCACCCAGGCAGTGTGTCCCATACTTCTACACCCTTCCCATCACCCAGGCAGTGTGTCCCATACTTCTACACCCTTCCCATCACCCAGGCAGTGTGTCCCATACTTCTAAACCCTATCCTCCACCCATGCAGTGTGTCCCATACTTCTACACCCTTCCCATCACCCAGGCAGTGTGTCCCATACTTCTACACCTTCCCCATCACCCAGGCAGTGTGTCCCATACTTCTACATCCTTCCCACCACCCAGACAGTGTGTCCCATACTTCTACACCTTCCCCATCACCCAGGCAGTGTGTCCCATACTTCTACATCCTTCCCATCACCCAGGCAGTGTGTCCCATACTTCTACATCCTTCCCATCACCCAGGCAGTGTGTCCCATACTTCTACACCCTTCCCATCACCCTGGCAGTGTGTCCCATACTTCTACATTCTTCCCTCCACCCAGGCAGTGTGTCCCATATTTCTACACCTTCCCCATCACCCAGGCAGTGTGTCCCATACTTCTACACCCTTCCCATCACCCAGGCAGTGTGTCCCATACTTCTACACCTTCCCCACCACCCAGGCTGTGTGTCCCATACTTCTACATCCTTCCCATCACCCAGGCAGTGTGTCCCATACTTCTACACCCTTCCCATCACCCAGGCAGTGTGTCCCATACTTCTACACCTTCCCCATAACCCAGGCAGTGTGTCCCATACTTCTACACCCTTCCCACCACCCAGGCAGTGTGTCCCATACTTCTACATCCTTCCCCATCACCCAGGCAGTGTGTCCCATACTTCTACATCCTTCCCATCACCCAGGCAGTGTGTCCCATACTTCTACATCCTTCCCGTCACCCAGGCAGTGTGTCCCATACTTCTACATCCTTCCCATCACCCAGGCAATGTGTCCCATACTTCTACACCCTTCCCGTCACCCAGGCAGTGTGTCCCATACTTCTACACCCTTCCCATCACCCAGACAGTGTGTCCCATACTTCTACACCCTTCCCACCACCCAGACAGTGTGTCCCATACTTCTACACCCTTCCCACCACCCAGACAGTGTGTCCCATACTTCTACACCCTTCCCACCACCCAGACAGTGTGTCCCATACTTCTACACCCTTCCCATCACCCAGGCAGTGTGTCCCATACTTCTACACACTTCCCACCACCCAGGCAGTGTGTCCCATACTTCTACATCCTTTCCATCACCCAGGCAGTGTGTCCCATACTTCTACATCCTTTCCATCACCCAGGCAGTGTGTCCCATACTTCTACACCCTTCCCACCACCCAGGCAGTGTGTCCCATACTTCTACACCCTTCCCATCACCCAGGCAGTGTGTCCCATACTTGTACATTCTTCCTACCACCCAGGCAGTGTGTCCCATACTTCTACACCCTTCCCACCACCCAGGCAGTGTATCCCATACTTCTACATCCTTCCCATCACCCAGGCAGTGTGTCCCATACTTCTACACGCTTCCCACCGCCCAGGCAGTGTGTCCCATACTTCTACACACTTCCCCATTACCCAGGCAGTGTGTCCCATACTTCTACACCCTTCCCATCACCCAGGCAGTGTGTCCCATACTTCTACACCCTTCCCATCACCCAGGCAGTGTGTCCCATACTTCTACACCCTTCCCATCACCCAGGCAGTGTGTCCCATACTTCTACACCCTTCCCCACCGCCCAGGCAGTGTGTCCCATACTTCTACACCCTTCCCCATTACCCAGGCAGTGTGTCCCATACTTCTACACCCTTCCCAAAGCCCAGGCAGTGTGTCCCATACTTCTACACCCTTCCCATCACCCAGGCAGTGTGTCCCATACTTCTACACCTTCCCATCACCCAGGCAGTGTGTCCCATACTTCTACACCCTTCCCACCACCCAGGCAGTGTGTCCCATACTTCTACACCCTTCCCACCACCCAGACAGTGTGTCCCATACTTCTACATCCTTCCCATCACCCAGGCAGTGTGTCCCATACTTCTACACGCTTCCCACCGCCCAGGCAGTGTGTCCCATACTTCTACACCCTTCCCCATTTCCCAGGCAGTGTGTCCCATACTTCTGCAACCTTCCCACCAGCCAGGCATTGTGTCCCATACTTCTACACCCTTCCCACCGCCCAGGCAGTGTGTCCCATACTTCTACACCCTTCCCCATTACCCAGGCAGTGTGTCCCATACTTCTACACCCTTCCCATCACCCAGGCAGTGTGTCCCATACTTCTACACCCTTCCCATCACCCAGGCAGTGTGTCCCAAACTTCTACATCCTTCCCATCACCCAGGCAGTGTGTCCCATACTTCTACACCCTTCCCATCACCCAGGCAGTGTGTCCCATACTTCTACACCCTTCCCATCACCCAGGCAGTGTGTCCCATACTTCTAAACCCTATCCTCCACCCAGGCAGTGTGTCCCATACTTCTACACCCTTCCCATCACCCAGGCAGTGTGTCCCATACTTCTACACCTTCCCCATCACCCAGGCAGTGTGTCCCATACTTCTACATCCTTCCCACCACCCAGACAGTGTGTCCCATACTTCTACACCTTCCCCATCACCCAGGCAGTGTGTCCCATACTTCTACATCCTTCCCATCACCCAGGCAGTGTGTCCCATACTTCTACACCCTTCCCATCACCCTGGCAGTGTGTCCCATACTTCTACATTCTTCCCTCCACCCAGGCAGTGTGTCCCATATTTCTACACCTTCCCCATCACCCAGGCAGTGTGTCCCATACTTCTACACCCTTCCCATCACCCAGGCAGTGTGTCCCATACTTCTACACCTTCCCCACCACCCAGGCTGTGTGTCCCATACTTCTACATCCTTCCCATCACCCAGGCAGTGTGTCCCATACTTCTACACCCTTCCCATCACCCAGGCAGTGTGTCCCATACTTCTACACCTTCCCCATCACCCAGGCAGTGTGTCCCATACTTCTACACCCTTCCCACCACCCAGGCAGTGTGTCCCATACTTCTACATCCTTCCCCATCACCCAGGCAGTGTGTCCCATACTTCTACATCCTTCCCACCACCCAGGCAGTGTGTCCCATACTTCTACATCCTTCCCATCACCCAGGCAGTGTGTCCCATACTTCTACATCCTTCCCGTCACCCAGGCAGTGTGTCCCATACTTCTACATCCTTCCCATCACCCAGGCAATGTGTCCCATACTTCTACACCCTTCCCGTCACCCAGGCAGTGTGTCCCATACTTCTACACCCTTCCCATCACCCAGACAGTGTGTCCCATACTTCTACACCCTTCCCACCACCCAGACAGTGTGTCCCATACTTCTACACCCTTCCCACCACCCAGACAGTGTGTCCCATACTTCTACACCCTTCCCACCACCCAGACAGTGTGTCCCATACTTCTACACCCTTCCCATCACCCAGGCAGTGTGTCCCATACTTCTACACACTTCCCACCACCCAGGCAGTGTGTCCCATACTTCTACATCCTTTCCATCACCCAGGCAGTGTGTCCCATACTTCTACATCCTTTCCATCACCCAGGCAGTGTGTCCCATAGTTCTACACCCTTCCCACCACCCAGGCAGTGTGTCCCATACTTCTACACCCTTCCCATCACCCAGGCAGTGTGTCCCATACTTGTACATTCTTCCTACCACCCAGGCAGTGTGTCCCATACTTCTACACCCTTCCCACCACCCAGGCAGTGTATCCCATACTTCTACATCCTTCCCATCACCCAGGCAGTGTGTCCCATACTTCTACACGCTTCCCACCGCCCAGGCAGTGTGTCCCATACTTCTACACCCTTCCCCATTACCCAGGCACTGTGTCCCATACTTCTACACCCTTCCCATCACCCAGGCAGTGTGTCCCATACTTCTAAACCCTATCCTCCACCCAGGCAGTGTGTCCCATACTTCTACACCCTTCCCATCACCCAGGCAGTGTGTCCCATACTTCTACACCTTCCCCATCACCCAGGCAGTGTGTCCCATGCTTCTACATCCTTCCCACCACCCAGACAGTGTGTCCCATACTTCTACACCTTCCCCATCACCCAGGCAGTGTGTCCCATACTTCTACATCCTTCCCATCACCCAGGCAGTGTGTCCCATACTTCTACATCCTTCCCATCACCCAGGCAGTGTGTCCCATACTTCTACACCCTTCCCATCACCCTGGCAGTGTGTCCCATACTTCTACATTCTTCCCTCCACCCAGGCAGTGTGTCCCATATTTCTACACCTTCCCCATCACCCAGGCAGTGTGTCCCATACTTCTACACCCTTCCCATCACCCAGGCAGTGTGTCCCATACTTCTACACCTTCCCCACCACCCAGGCTGTGTGTCCCATTCTTCTACATCCTTCCCATCACCCAGGCAGTGTGTCCCATACTTCTACACCCTTCCCATCACCCAGGCAGTGTGTCCCATACTTCTACACCTTCCCCATCACCCAGGCAGTGTGTCCCATACTTCTACACCCTTCCCACCACCCAGGCAGTGTGTCCCATACTTCTACATCCTTCCCCATCACCCAGGCAGTGTGTCCCATACTTCTACATCCTTCCCATCACCCAGGCAGTGTGTCCCATACTTCTACATCCTTCCCGTCACCCAGGCAGTGTGTCCCATACTTCTACATCCTTCCCATCACCCAGGCAATGTGTCCCATACTTCTACACCCTTCCCGTCACCCAGGCAGTGTGTCCCATACTTCTACACCCTTCCCACCACCCAGACAGTGTGTCCCATACTTCTACACCCTTCCCATCACCCAGGCAGTGTGTCCCATACTTCTACACACTTCCCACCACCCAGGCAGTGTGTCCCATACTTCTACATCCTTTCCATCACCCAGGCAGTGTGTCCCATACTTCTACATCCTTTCCATCACCCAGGCAGTGTGTCCCATACTTCTACACCCTTCCCACCACCCAGGCAGTGTGTCCCATACTTCTACAACCTTCCCATCACCCAGGCAGTGTGTCCCATACTTGTACATTCTTCCTACCACCCAGGCAGTGTGTCCCATACTTCTACACCCTTCCCACCACCCAGGCAGTGTATCCCATACTTCTACATCCTTCCCATCACCCAGGCAGTGTGTCCCATACTTCTACACGCTTCCCACCGCCCAGGCAGTGTGTCCCATACTTCTACACCCTTCCCCATTACCCAGGCAGTGTGTCCCATACTTCTACACCCTTCCCACCACCCAGGCAGTGTGTCCCATACTTCTACATCCTTCCCATCACCCAGGCAGTGTGTCCCATACTTCTACACCCTTCCCATTACCCAGGCAGTGTGTCCCATACTTCTACACCTTCCCCATAACCCAGGCAGTGTGTCCCATACTTCTACACCCTTCCCACCACCCAGGCAGTGTGTCCCATACTTCTACATCCTTCCCCATCACCCAGGCAGTGTGTCCCATACTTCTACAGCCTTCCCATCACCCAGGCAGTGTGTCCCATACTTCTACATCCTTCCCGTCACCCAGGCAGTGTGTCCCATACTTCTACACCCTTCCCCATTACCCAGGCAGTGTGTCCCATACTTCTACACCCTTCCCATCACCCAGGCAGTGTGTCCCATACTTCTACACCCTTCCCATCACCCAGGCAGTGTGTCCCATACTTCTACACCCTTCCCCACCGCCCAGGCAGTGTGTCCCATACTTCTACACCCTTCCCCATTACCCAGGCAGTGTGTCCCATACTTCTACACCCTTCCCACCGCCCAGGCAGTGTGTCCCATACTTCTACACCCTTCCCATCACCCAGGCAGTGTGTCCCATACTTCTACACCTTCCCATCACCCAGGCAGTGTGTCCCATACTTCTACACCCTTCCCACCACCCAGGCAGTGTGTCCCATACTTCTACACCCTTCCCACCACCCAGACAGTGTGTCCCATACTTCTACATCCTTCCCATCACCCAGGCAGTGTGTCCCATACTTCTACACGCTTCCCACCGCCCAGGCAGTGTGTCCCATACTTCTACACCCTTCCCCATTACCCAGGCAGTGTGTCCCATACTTCTGCACCCTTCCCACCAGCCAGGCATTGTGTCCCATACTTCTACACCCTTCCCACCGCCCAGGCAGTGTGTCCCATACTTCTACACCCTTCCCCATTACCCAGGCAGTGTGTCCCATACTTCTACACCCTTCCCATCACCCAGGCAGTGTGTCCCATACTTCTACACCCTTCCCATCACCCAGGCAGTGTGTCCCATACTTCTACACCCTTCCCACCACCCAGACAGTGTGTCCCATACTTCTACACCCTTCCCATCACCCAGGCAGTGTGTCCCATACTTCTACACCTTCCCCATCACCCAGGCAGTGTGTCCCATACTTCTACATCCTTCCCACCACCCAGACAGTGTGTCCCATACTTCTACACCTTCCCCATCACCCAGGCAGTGTGTCCCATACTTCTACATCCTTTCCATCACCCAGGCAGTGTGTCCCATACTTCTACATCCTTTCCATCACCCAGGCAGTGTGTCCCATACTTCTACACCCTTCCCACCACCCAGGCAGTGTGTCCCATACTTCTACACCCTTCCCATCACCCAGGCAGTGTGTCCCATACTTGTACATTCTTCCTACCACCCAGGCAGTGTGTCCCATACTTCTACACCCTTCCCACCACCCAGGCAGTGTAACCCATACTTCTACATCCTTCCCATCACCCAGGCAGTGTGTCCCATACTTCTACACGCTTCCCACCGCCCAGGCAGTGTGTCCCATACTTCTACACCCTTCCCCATTACCCAGGCAGTGTGTCCCATACTTCTACACCCTTCCCATCACCCAGGCAGTGTGTCCCATACTTCTAAACCCTATCCTCCACCCAGGCAGTGTGTCCCATACTTCTACACCCTTCCCATCACCCAGGCAGTGTGTCCCATACTTCTACACCTTCCCCATCACCCAGGCAGTGTGTCCCATACTTCTACATCCTTCCCACCACCCAGACAGTGTGTCCCATACTTCTACACCTTCCCCATCACCCAGGCAGTGTGTCCCATACTTCTACATCCTTCCCATCACCCAGGCAGTGTGTCCCATACTTCTACATCCTTCCCATCACCCAGGCAGTGTGTCCCATACTTCTACACCCTTCCCATCACCCTGGCAGTGTGTCCCATACTTCTACATTCTTCCCTCCACCCAGGCAGTGTGTCCCATATTTCTACACCTTCCCCATCACCCAGGCAGTGTGTCCCATACTTCTACACCCTTCCCATCACCCAGGCAGTGTGTCCCATACTTCTACACCTTCCCCACCACCCAGGCTGTGTGTCCCATACTTCTACATCCTTCCCATCACCCAGGCAGTGTGTCCCATACTTCTACACCCTTCCCATCACCCAGGCAGTGTGTCCCATACTTCTACACCTTCCCCATCACCCAGGCAGTGTGTCCCATACTTCTACACCCTTCCCACCACCCAGGCAGTGTGTCCCATACTTCTACATCCTTCCCCATCACCCAGGCAGTGTGTCCCATACTTCTACATCCTTCCCATCACCCAGGCAGTGTGTCCCATACTTCTACATCCTTCCCGTCACCCAGGCAGTGTGTCCCATACTTCTACATCCTTCCCATCACCCAGGCAATGTGTCCCATACTTCTACACCCTTCCCGTCACCCAGGCAGTGTGTCCCATACTTCTACACCCTACCCATCACCCAGACAGTGTGTCCCATACTTCTACAGCCTTCCCACCACCCAGACAGTGTGTCCCATACTTCTACACCCTTCCCACCACCCAGACAGTGTGTCCCATACTTCTACACCCTTCCCACCACCCAGACAGTGTGTCCCATACTTCTACACCCTTCCCATCACCCAGGCAGTGTGTCCCATACTTCTACACACTTCCCACCACCCAGGCAGTGTGTCCCATACTTCTACATCCTTTCCATCACCCAGGCAGTGTGTCCCATACTTCTACATCCTTTCCATCACCCAGGCAGTGTGTCCCATACTTCTACACCCTTCCCACCACCCAGGCAGTGTGTCCCATACTTCTACACCCTTCCCATCACCCAGGCAGTGTGTCCCATACTTGTACATTCTTCCTACCACCCAGGCAGTGTGTCCCATACTTCTACACCCTTCCCACCACCCAGGCAGTGTATCCCATACTTCTACATCCTTCCCATCACCCAGGCAGTGTGTCCCATACTTCTACACGCTTCCCACCGCCCAGGCAGTGTGTCCCATACTTCTACACCCTTCCCCATTACCCAGGCAGTGTGTCCCATACTTCTACACCCTTCCCATCACCCAGGCAGTGTGTCCCATACTTCTACACCCTTCCCATCACCCAGGCAGTGTGTCCCATACTTCTACACCCTTCCCCACCGCCCAGGCAGTGTGTCCCATACTTCTACACCCTTCCCCATTACCCAGGCAGTGTGTCCCATACTTCTACACCCTTCCCACCGCCCAGGCAGTGTGTCCCATACTTCTACACCCTTCCCATCACCCAGGCAGTGTGTCCCATACTTCTACACCTTCCCATCACCCAGGCAGTGTGTCCCATACTTCTACACCCTACCCACCACCCAGGCAGTGTGTCCCATACTTCTACACCCTTCCCACCACCCAGACAGTGTGTCCCATACTTCTACATCCTTCCCATCACCCAGGCAGTGTGTCCCATACTTCTACACGCTTCCCACCGCCCAGGCAGTGTGTCCCATACTTCTACACCCTTCCCCATTACCCAGGCAGTGTGTCCCATACTTCTGCACCCTTCCCACCAGCCAGGCATTGTGTCCCATACTTCTACACCCTTCCCACCGCCCAGGCAGTGTTTCCCATACTTCTACACCCTTCCCCATTACCCAGGCAGTGTGTCCCATACTTCTGCACCCTTCCCACCAGCCAGGCATTGTGTCCCATACTTGTACACCCTTCCCACCAGCCAGGCAGTGTGTCCCATACTTCTACACGCTTCCCACCGCCCAGGCAGTGTGTCCCATACTTCTACACCCTTCCCCATTACCCAGGCAGTGTGTCCCATACTTCTGCACCCTTCCCACCAGCCAGGCATTGTGTCCCATACTTCTACATCCTTCCCATCACCCAGTCAGTGTGTCCCATACTTCTACACCCTTCCCATCACCCAGTCAGTGTGTCCCATACTTCTGCACCCTTCCCACCGGCCAGGCATTGTGTCCCATACTTCTACATCCTTCCCATCACCCAGGCAGTGTGTCCCATACTTCTACACACTTCCCACCACCCAGGCAGTGTGTCCCATACTTCTACATCCTTCCCATCACCCAGTCAGTGTGTCCCATACTTCTACACCCTTCCCCACCACCCAGGCAGTGTGTCCCATACTTCTACACCCTTCCCACCGCCCAGGCAGTGTGTCCCATACTTCTACACCTTCCCATCACCGAGGCAGTGTGTCCCATACTTCTACACCCTTCCCACCACCCAGGCAGTGTGTCCCATACTTCTACACCCTTCCCACCACCCAGACAGTGTGTCCCATACTTCTACACCCTTCCCCATTACCCAGGCAGTGTGTCCCATACTTCTGCACCCTTCCCACCAGCCAGGCATTGTGTCCCATACTTCTACACCATTCCCACCGCCCAGGCAGTGTGTCCCATACTTCTACACCCTTCCCGTCACCCAGGCAGTGTGTCCCATACTTCTACATCCTTCCCATCACCCAGGCAGTGTGTCCCATACTTCTACATCCTTCCCCCCACCCAGGCAGTGTGTCCCATACTTCTACACCCTTCCCATCACCCAGGCAGTGTGTCCCATACTTCTACACCTTCCCCATCTCCCAGGCAGTGTGTCCCATACTTCTACATCCTTCCCACCACCCAGGCAGTGTGTCCCATACTTCTACACGCTTCCCCACCACCCAGGCAGTGTGTCCCATACTTCTACACCCTTCCCATCACCCAGGCAGTGTGTCCCATACTTCTACACCCTTCCCATCACCCAGGCAGTGTGTCCCATACTTCTACACCCTTCCCATCACCCAGGCAGTGTGTCCCATACTTCTAAACCCTTCCCATCACCCAGGCAGTGTGTCCCATACTTCTACACCCTTCCCACCACCCAGGCAGTGTGTCCCATACTTCTACATCCTTCCCATCACCCAGGCAGTGTGTCCCATACTTCTACACCCTTCCCATCACCCAGGCAGTGTGTCCCATACTTCTACACCCTTCCCATCACCAAGGCAGTGTGTCCCATACTTCTACATCCTTCCCACGACCAGGCAGTGTGTCCCATACTTCTACACCCTTCCCCATCACCCAGGCAGTGTGTCCCATACTTCTACACCCTTCCCATCACCCAGGCAGTGTGTCCCATACTTCTACACCCTTCCCATCACCCAGGCAGTGTGTCCCATACTTCTACACCCTTCCCATCACACAGGCAGTGTGTCCCATACTTCTAAACCCTATCCTCCACCCAGGCAGTGTATCCCATACTTCTACACCCTTCCCACCACCCAGGCAATGTGTCCCGTACTTCTACACCCTTCCCACCACCCAGGCAGTGTGTCCCATACTTCTACACCCTTCCCATCACCCTGGCAGTGTGTCCCATACTTCTACATTCTTCCCTCCACCCAGGCAGTGTGTCCCATACTTCTACACCTTCCCCATCACCCAGGCAGTGTGTCCCATACTTCTACACCCTTCCCATCACCCAGGCAGTGTGTCCCATACTTCTACACCCTTCCCATCACCCTGGCAGTGTGTCCCATACTTCTACACCTTCCCCACCACCCAGGCAGTGTGTCCCATACTTCTACATTCTTCCCATCACCCAGGCAGTGTGTCCCATACTTCTACATCCTTCCCCCCACCCAGGCAGTGTGTCCCATACTTCTACACCCTTCCCATCACCCAGGCAGTGTGTCCCATACTTCTACACCTTCCCCATCACCCAGGCAGTGTGTCCCGTACTTCTACACCCTTCCCATCACCCAGGCAGTGTGTCCCATACTTCTACACCTTCCCCATCACCCAGGCAGTGTGTCCCATACTTCTACATCCTTCCCACCACCCAGGCAGTGTGTCCCATACTTCTACACCCTTCCCATCACCCAGGCAGTGTGTCCCATACTTCTACACCCTTCCCATCACCCAGGCAGTGTGTCCCAAACTTCTACATCCTTCCCATCACCCAGGTAGTGTGTCCCATACTTCTACACCCTTCCCATCACCCAGGCAGTGTGTCCCATACTTCTACACCCTTCCCATCACCCAGGCAGTGTGTCCCATACTTCTAAACCCTATCCTCCACCCAGGCAGTGTGTCCCATACTTCTACACCCTTCCCATCACCCAGGCAGTGTGTCCCATACTTCTACACCTTCCCCATCACCCAGGCAGTGTGTCCCATACTTCTACATCCTTCCCACCACCCAGACAGTGTGTCCCATACTTCTACACCTTCCCCATCACCCAGGCAGTGTGTCCCATACTTCTACATCCTTCCCATCACCCAGGCAGTGTGTCCCATACTTCTACATCCTTCCCATCACCCAGGCAGTGTGTCCCATACTTCTACACCCTTCCCATCACCCTGGAAGTGTGTCCCATACTTCTACATTCTTCCCTCCACCCAGGCAGTGTGTCCCATATTTCTACACCTTCCCCATCACCCAGGCAGTGTGTCCCATACTTCTACACCCTTCCCATCACCCAGGCAGTGTGTCCCATACTTCTACACCTTCCCCACCACCCAGGCTGTGTGTCCCATACTTCTACATCCTTCCCATCACCCAGGCAGTGTGTCCCATACTTCTACACCCTTCCCATCACCCAGGCAGTGAGTCCCATACTTCTACACCTTCCCCATCACCCAGGCAGTGTGTCCCATACTTCTACACCCTTCCCACCACCCAGGCAGTGTGTCCCATACTTCTACATCCTTCCCCATCACCCAGGCAGTGTGTCCCATACTTCTACATCCTTCCCATCACCCAGGCAGTGTGTCCCATACTTCTACATCCTTCCCGTCACCCAGGCAGTGTGTCCCATACTTCTACATCCTTCCCATCACCCAGGCAATGTGTCCCATACTTCTACACCCTTCCCACCACCCAGGCAGTGTGTCCCATACTTCTACACCCTTCCCATCACCCAGGCAGTGTGTCCCATACTTCTACACCCTTCCCATCACCCAGGCAGTGTGTCCCATACTTCTACACCCTTCCCATCACCAAGGCAGTGTGTCCCATACTTCTACATCCTTCCCACGACCGAGGCAGTGTGTCCCATACTTCTACACCCTTCCCCATCACCCAGGCAGTGTGTCCCATACTTCTACACCCTTCCCATCACCCAGGCAGTGTGTCCCATACTTCTACACCCTTCCCATCACCCAGGCAGAGTGTCCCATACTTCTACACCCTTCCCATCACCCAGGCAGTGTGTCCCATACTTCTAAACCCTATCCTCCACCCAGGCAGTGTATCCCATACTTCTACACCCTTCCCACCACCCAGGCAATGTGTCCCGTACTTCTACACCCTTCCCACCACCCAGGCAGTGTGTCCCATACTTCTACACCCTTCCCATCACCCTGGCAGTGTGTCCCATACTTCTACATTCTTCCCTCCACCCAGGCAGTGTGTCCCATACTTCTACACCTTCCCCATCACCCAGGCAGTGTGTCCCATACTTCTACACCCTTCCCATCACCCAGGCAGTGTGTCCCATACTTCTACACCCTTCCCATCACCCTGGCAGTGTGTCCCATACTTCTACACCTTCCCCACCACCCAGGCAGTGTGTCCCATACTTCTACATTCTTCCCATCACCCAGGCAGTGTGTCCCATACTTCTACATCCTTCCCCCCACCCAGGCAGTGTGTCCCATACTTCTACACCCTTCCCATCACCCAGGCAGTGTGTCCCATACTTCTACACCTTCCCCATCACCCAGGCAGTGTGTCCCATACTTCTACATCCTTCCCACCACCCAGACAGTGTGTCCCATACTTCTACACCTTCCCCATCACCCAGGCAGTGTGTCCCATACTTCTACATCCTTCCCATCACCCAGGCAGTGTGTCCCATACTTCTACATCCTTCCCATCACCCAGGCAGTGTGTCCCATACTTCTACACCCTTCCCATCACCCTGGCAGTGTGTCCCATACTTCTACATTCTTCCCTCCACCCAGGCAGTGTGCCCCATATTTCTACACCTTCCCCATCACCCAGGCAGTGTGTCCCATACTGCTACACCCTTCCCATCACCCAGGCAGTGTGTCCCATACTTCTACACCTTCCCCACCACCCAGGCTGTGTGTCCCATACTTCTACATCCTTCCCATCACCCAGGCAGTGTGTCCCATACTTCTACACCCTTCCCATCACCCAGGCAGTGTGTCCCATACTTCTACACCTTCCCCATCACCCAGGCAGTGTGTCCCATACTTCTACACCCTTCCCACCACCCAGGCAGTGTGTCCCATACTTCTACATCCTTCCCCATCACCCAGGCAGTGTGTCCCATACTTCTACATCCTTCCCGTCACCCAGGCAGTGTGTCCCATACTTCTACATCCTTCCCATCACCCAGGCAATGTGTCCCATACTTCTACACCCTTCCCGTCACCCAGGCAGTGTGTCCCATACTTCTACACCCTTCCCATCACCCAGACAGTGTGTCCCATACTTCTACACCCTTCCCACCACCCAGACAGTGTGTCCCATACTTCTACACTCTTCCCACCACCCAGACAGTGTGTCCCATACTTCTACACCCTTCCCACCACCCAGACAGTGTGTCCCATACTTCTACACCCTTCCCATCACCCAGGCAGTGTGTCCCATACTTCTACACACTTCCCACCACCCAGGCAGTGTGTCCCATACTTCTACACCCTTCCCACCACCCAGGCAGTGTGTCCCATACTTCTACACCCTTCCCATCACCCAGGCAGTGTGTCCCATACTTGTACATTCTTCCTACCACCCAGGCAGTGTGTCCCATACTTCTACACCCTTCCCACCACCCAGGCAGTGTATCCCATACTTCTACATCCTTCCCATCACCCAGGCAGTGTGTCCCATACTTCTACACGCTTCCCACCGCAAAGGCAGTGTGTCCCATACTTCTACACCCTTCCCCATTACCCAGGCAGTGTGTCCCATACTTCTACACCCTTCCCATCACCCAGGCAGTGTGTCCCATACTTCTACACCCTTCCCATCACCCAGGCAGTGTGTCCCATACTTCTACACCCTTCCCATCACCCAGGCAGTGTGTCCCATACTTCTACACCCTTCCCCACCGCCCAGGCAGTGTGTCCCATACTTCTACACCCTTCCCCATTACCCAGGCAGTGTGTCCCATACTTCTACACCCTTCCCACCGCCCAGGCAGTGTGTCCCATACTTCTACACCCTTCCCATCACCCAGGCAGTGTGTCCCATACTTCTACACCTTCCCATCACCCAGGCAGTGTGTCCCATACTTCTACACCCTTCCCACCACCCAGGCAGTGTGTCCCATACTTCTACACCCTTCCCACCACCCAGACAGTGTGTCCCATACTTCTACATCCTTCCCATCACCCAGGCAGTGTGTCCCATACTTCTACACGCTTCCCACCGCCCAGGCCGTGTGTCCCATACTTCTACACCATTCCCCATTACCCAGGCAGTGTGTCCCATACTTCTGCACCCTTCCCACCAGCCAGGCATTGTGTCCCATACTTCTACACCCTTCCCACCGCCCAGGCAGTGTGTCCCATACTTCTACACCCATCCCCATTACCCAGGCAGTGTGTCCCATACTTCTGCACCCTTCCCACCAGCCAGGCATTGTGTCCCATACTTCTACACCCTTCCCACCAGCCAGGCAGTGTGTCCCATACTTCTACACGCTTCCCACCGCCCAGGCAGTGTGTCCCATACTTCTACACCCTTCCCCATTACCCAGGCAGTGTGTCCCATACTTCTGCACCCTTCCCACCAGCCAGGCATTGTGTCCCATACTTCTACATCCTTCCCATCACCCAGTCAGTGTGTCCCATACTTCTACACCCTTCCCATCACCCAGTCAGTGTGTCCCATACTTCTGCACCCTTCCCACCGGCCAGGCATTGTGTCCCATACTTCTACATCCTTCCCATCACCCAGGCAGTGTGTCCCATACTTCTACACACTTCCCACCACCCAGGCAATGTGTCCCATACTTCTACATCCTTCCCATCACCCAGTCAGTGTGTCCCATACTTCTACACCCTTCCCCACCACCCAGGCAGTGTGTCCCATACTTCTACACCCTTCCCACCGCCCAGGCAGTGTGTCCCATACTTCTACACCTTCCCATCACCCAGGCAGTGTGTCCCATACTTCTACACCCTTCCCACCACCCAGGCAGTGTGTCCCATACTTCTACACCCTTCCCACCACCCAGACAGTGTGTCCCATACTTCTACACCCTTCCCCATTACCCAGGCAGTGTGTCCCATACTTCTGCACCCTTCCCACCAGCCAGGCATTGTGTCCCATACTTCTACACCCTTCCCACCGCCCAGGCAGTGTGTCCCATACTTCTACACCCTTCCCATCACCCAGGCAGTGTGTCCCATACTTCTACATCCTTCCCATCACCCAGGCAGTGTGTCCCATACTTCTACATCCTTCCCCCCACCCAGGCAGTGTGTCCCATACTTCTACACCTTTCCCATCACCCAGGCAGTGTGTCCCATACTTCTACACCTTCCCCATTACCCAGGCAGTGTGTCCCGTACTTCTACACCCTTCCCATCACCCAGGCAGTGTGTCCCATACTTCTACACCTTCCCCATCACCCAGGCAGTGTGTCCCATACTTCTACATCCTTCCCACCACCCAGGCAGTGTGTCCCATACTTCTACACGCTTCCCCACCACCCAGGCAGTGTGTCCCATACTTCTACACCCTTCCCATCACCCAGGCAGTGTGTCCCATACTTCTACACACTTCCCATCACCCAGGCAGTGTGTCCCATACTTCTACACCCTTCCCATCACCCAGGCAGTGTGTCCCATACTTCTACACCCTTCCCACCACCCAGGCAGTGTGTCCCATACTTCTACACCCTTCCCATCACCCAGGCAGTGTGTCCCATACTTCTACACCCTTCCCATCACCCAGGCAGTGTGTCCCATACTTCTACACCCTTCCCATCACCCAGGCAGTGTGTCCCATACTTCTAAACCCTATCCTCCACCCAGGCAGTGTATCCCATACTTCTACACCCTTCCCACCACCCAGGCAATGTGTCCCGTACTTCTACACCCTTCCCACCACCCAGGCAGTGTGTCCCATACTTCTACACCCTTCCCATCACCCTGGCAGTGTGTCCCATACTTCTACATTCTTCCCTCCACCCAGGCAGTGTGTCCCATACTTCTACACCTTCCCCATCACCCAGGCAGTGTGTCCCATACTTCTACACCCTTCCCATCACCCAGGCAGTGTGTCCCATACTTCTACACCCTTCCCATCACCCTGGCAGTGTGTCCCATACTTCTACATTCTTCCCTCGACCCAGGCAGTGTGTCCCATACTTCTACACCTTCCCCATCACCCAGGCAGTGTGTCCCATACTTCTACACCCTTCCCATCACCCAGGCAGTGTGTCCCATACTTCTACACCTTCCCCACCACCCAGGCAATGTGTCCCATACTTCTACACCCTTCCCGTCACCCAGGCAGTGTGTCCCATACTTCTACACCCTTCCCATCACCCAGACAGTGTGTCCCATACTTCTACACCCTTCCCATCACCCAGGCAGTGTGTCCCATACTTCTACACCCTTCCCGTCACCCAGACAGTGTGTCCCATACTTCTACACCCTTCCCATCACCCAGGCAGTGTGTCCCATACTTCTACACCCTTCCCACCACCCAGACAGTGTGTCCCATACTTCTACACCCTTCCCACCACCCAGACAGTGTGTCCCATACTTCTACACCCTTCCCATCACCCAGACAGTGTGTCCCATACTTCTACACCCTTCCCACCACCCAGACAGTGTGTCCCATACTTCTACACCCTTCCCACCACCCAGACAGTGTGTCCCATACTTCTACACCCTTCCCACCACCCAGACAGTGTGTCCCATACTTCTACACCCTTCCCATCACCCAGGCAGTGTGTCCCATACTTCTACACCCTTCCCATCACCCAGGCAGTGTGTCCCATACTTCTACACCCTTCCCATCACCCAGGCTGTGTGTCCCATACTTCTACACCCTTCCCATCACCCAGGCAGTGTGTCCCATACTTCTACACACTTCCCACCACCCAGGCAGTGTGTCCCATACTTCTACATCCTTTCCATCACCCAGGCAGTGTGTCCCATACTTCTACATCCTTTCCATCACCCAGGCAGTGTGTCCCATACTTCTACACGCTTCCCACCACCCAGGCAGTGTGTCCCATACATCTACACCCTTCCCATAACCCAGGCAGTGTGTCCCATACTTGTACATTCTTCCTACCACCCAGGCAGTGTGTCCCATACTTCTACACCCTTCCCACCACCCAGGCAGTGTGTCCCATACTTCTACATCCTTCCCATCACCCAGGCAGTGTGTCCCATACTTCTACACGCTTCCCACCGCCCAGGCAGTGTGTCCCATACTTCTACACCCTTCCCCATTACCCAGGCAGTGTGTCCCATACTTCTACACCCTTCCCATCACCCAGGCAGTGTGTCCCATACTTCTACACCCTTCCCATCACCCAGGCAGTGTGTCCCATACTTCTACACCCTTCCCATCACCCAGGCAGTGTGTCCCATACTTCTACACCCTTCCCCACCGACCAGGCAGTGTGTCCCATACTTCTACACCCTTCCCCATTACCCAGGCAGTGTGTCCCATACTTCTACACCCTTCCCACCGCCCAGGCAGTGTGTCCCATACTTCTACACCCTTCCCATCACCCAGGCAGTGTGTCCCATACTTCTACACCCTTCCCCACCACCCAGGCAGTGTGTCCCATACTTCTACACCCTTCCCACCGCCCAGGTAGTGTGTCCCATACTTCTACACCTTCCCATCACCCAGGCAGTGTGTCCCATACTTCTACACCCTTCCCACCACCCAGGCAGTGTGTCCCATACTTCTGCACCCTTCCCACCAGCCAGGCAGTGTGTCCCATACTTCTACATCCTTCCCATCACCCAGGCAGTGTGTCCCATACTTCTACACCCTTCCCATCACCCAGTCAGTGTGTCCCATACTTCTGCACCCTTCCCACCAGCCAGGCATTGTGTCCCATATTTCTACATCCTTCCCATCACCCAGTCAGTGTGTCCCATACTTCTACACCCTTCCCATCACCCAGTCAGTGTGTCCCATACTTCTGCACCCTTCCCACCAGGCAGGCATTGTGTCCCATACTTCTACATCCTTCCCATCACCCAGGCAGTGTGTCCCATACATCTACACACTTCCCACCACCCAGGCAGTGTGTCCCATACTTCTACATCCTTCCCATCACCCAGTCAGTGTGTCCCAAACTTCTACACGCTTCCCACCGCCCAGGCAGTGTGTCCCATACTTCTACACCCTTCCCACCGCCCAGGCAGTGTGTCCCATACTTCTACACCCTTCCCATCACCCAGGCAGTGTGTCCCATACTTCTACACCCTTCCCCACCACCCAGGCAGTGTGTCCCATACTTCTACACCCTTCCCACCGCCCAGGCAGTGTGTCCCATACTTCTACACCTTCCCATCACCCAGGCAGTGTGTCCCATACTTCTACACCCTTCCCACCACCCAGGCAGTGTGTCCCATACTTCTACACCCTTCCCACCACCCAGACAGTGTGTCCCATACTTCTACATCCTTCCCATCACCCAGGCAGTGTGTCCCATACTTCTACACCCTTCCCATCACCCAGGCAGTGTGTCCCATACTTCTACACCCTTCCCCACCACCCAGGCAGTGTGTCCCATACTTCTACACCTTCCCCATCACCCAGGCAGTGTGTCCCATATTTCTACATCCTTCCCACCACCCAGGCAGTGTGTCCCATACTTCTACATTCTTCCCATCACCCAGGCAGTGTGTCCCATACTTCTACATCCTTCCCCCCACCCAGGCAGTGTGTCCCATACTTCTACACCCTTCCCATCACCCAGGCTGTGTGTCCCATACTTCTACACCTTCCCCATCACCCAGGCAGTGTGTCCCGTACTTCTACACCCTTCCCATCACCCAGGCAGTGTGTCCCATACTTCTACACCTTCCCCATCACCCAGGCAGTGTGTCCCATACTTCTACATCCTTCCCACCACCCAGGCAGTGTGTCCCATACTTCTACACCCTTCCCATCACCCAGGCAGTGTGTCCCATACTTCTACATCCTTCCCATCACCCAGGCAGTGTGTCCCATACTTCTACACCCTTCCCATCACCCAGGCAGTGTGTCCCATACTTCTACACCCTTCCCATCACCCAGGCAGTGTGTCCCATACTTCTAAACCCTATCCTCCACCCAGGCAGTGTGTCCCATACTTCTACACCCTTCCCATCACCCAGGCAGTGTGTCCCATACTTCTACACCTTCCCCATCACCCAGGCAGTGTGTCCCATACTTCTACATCCTTCCCACCACCCAGACAGTGTGTCCCATACTTCTACACCTTCCCCATCACCCAGGCAGTGTGTCCCATACTTCTACATCCTTCCCATCACCCAGGCAGTGTGTCCCATACTTCTACATCCTTCCCATCACCCAGGCAGTGTGTCCCATACTTCTACACCCTTCCCATCACCCTGGCAGTGTGTCCCATACTTCTACATTCTTCCCTCCACCCAGGCAGTGTGTCCCATACTTCTACACCTTCCCCATCAACCAGGCAGTGTGTCCCATACTTCTACACCCTTCCCATCACCCAGGCAGTGTGTCCCATACTTCTACACCTTCCCCACCACCCAGGCTGTGTGTCCCATACTTCTACATCCTTCCCATCACCCAGGCAGTGTGTCCCATACTTCTACACCCTTCCCATCACCCAGGCAGTGTGTCCCATACTTCTACACCTTCCCCATCACCCAGGCAGTGTGTCCCATACTTCTACACCCTTCCCACCACCCAGGCAGTTTGTCCCATACTTCTACATCCTTCCCCATCACCCAGGCAGTGTGTCCCATACTTCTACATCCTTCCCATCACCCAGGCAGTGTGTCCCATACTTCTACACCCTTCCCACCACCCAGACAGTGTGTCCCATACTTCTACACCCTTCCCACCACCCAGACAGTGTGTCCCATACTTCTACACCCTTCCCATCATCCAGGCAGTGTGTCCCATACTTCTACACACTTCCCACCACCCAGACAGTGTGTCCCATACTTCTACACCCTTCCCACCACCCAGACAGTGTGTCCCATACTTCTACACCCTTCCCATCACCCAGGCAGTGTGTCCCATACTTCTACACACTTCCCACCACCCAGGCAGTGTGTCCCATACTTCTACATCCTTTCCATCACCCAGGCAGTGTGTCCCATACTTCTACATCCTTTCCATCACCCAGGCAGTGTGTCCCATACTTCTACACCCTTCCCACCACCCAGGCAGTGTGTCCCATACTTCTACACCCTTCCCATCACCCAGGCAGTGTGTCCCATACTTGTACATTCTTCCTACCACCCAGGCAGTGTGTCCCATACTTCTACACCCTTCCCACCACCCAGGCAGTGTATCCCATACTTCTACATCCTTCCCATCACCCAGGCAGTGTGTCCCATACTTCTACACGCTTCCCACCGCCCAGGCAGTGTGTCCCATACTTCTACACGCTTCCCACCGCCCAGGCAGTGTGTCCCATACTTCTACACCCTTCCCCATTACCCAGGCAGTGTGTCCCATACTTCTACACCCTTCCCATCACCCAGGCAGTGTGTCCCATACTTCTACACCCTTCCCATCACCCAGGCAGTGTGTCCCATACTTCTACACCCTTCCCATCACCCAGGCAGTGTGTCCCATACTTCTACACCCTTCCCCACCGCCCAGGCAGTGTGTCCCATACTTCTACACCCTTCCCACCACCCAGGCAGTGTGTCCCATACTTCTACACCCTTCCCACCACCCAGACAGTGTGTCCCATACTTCTACATCCTTCCCATCACCCAGGCAGTGTGTCCCATACTTCTACACGCTTCCCACCGCCCAGGCAGTGTGTCCCATACTTCTACACCCTTCCCCATTACCCAGGCAGTGTGTCCCATACTTCTGCACCCTTCCCACCAGCCAGGCATTGTGTCCCATACTTCTACACCCTTCCCACCGCCCAGGCAGTGTGTCCCATACTTCTACACCCTTCCCCATTACCCAGGCAGTGTGTCCCATACTTCTGCACCCTTCCCACCAGCCAGGCATTGTGTCCCATACTTCTACATCCTTCCCATCACCCAGTCAGTGTGTCCCATACTTCTACACCCTTCCCATCACCCAGTCAGTGTGTCCCATACTTCTGCACCCTTCCCACCGGCCAGGCATTGTGTCCCATACTTCTACATCCTTCCCATCACCCAGGCAGTGTGTCCCATACTTCTACACACTTCCCACCACCAAGGCAGTGTGTCCCATACTTCTACATCCTTCCCATCACCCAGTCAGTGTGTCCCATACTTCTACACCCTTCCCCACCACCCAGGCAGTGTGTCCCATACTTCTACACCTTCCCATCACCCAGGCAGTGTGTCCCATACTTCTACACCCTTCCCACCACCCAGGCAGTGTGTCCCATACTTCGACACCCTTCCCACCACCCAGACAGTGTGTCCCATACTTCTACACCCTTCCCCATTACCCAGGCAGTGTGTCCCATACTTCTGCACCCTTCCCACCAGCCAGGCATTGTGTCCATACTTCTACACACTTCCCACCGCCCAGGCAGTGTGTCCCATACTTCTACACCCTTCCCATCACCCAGGCAGTGTGTCCCATACTTCTACATCCTTCCCATCACCCAGGCAGTGTGTCCCATACTTCTACATCCTTCCCACCACCCAGGCAGTGTGTCCCATACTTCTACATCCTTCCCACCACCCAGGCAGTGTGTCCCATACTTCTACACGCTTCCCATCACCCAGGTAGTGTGTCTCATACTTCTACACCCTTCCCACCACCCAGGCAGTGTGTCCCATACTTCTACACCCTTCCCACCACCCAGGCAGTGTGTCCCATACTTCTACACCCTTCCCATCACCCAGGCAGTCTGTCCCAAACTTCTACACCCTTCCCACCACCCAGGCAGTGTGTCCCATACTTCTACAACCTTCCCACCACCCAGGCAGTGTGTCCCATACTTCTACACCCTTCCCACCACCCAGGCAGTGTGTCCCATACTTCTACAACCTTCCCACCACCCAGGCAGTGTGTCCCATACATCTACATCCTTCCCACCACCCAGGCAGTGTGTCCCATACTTCTACATCCTTCCCCACCACCCAGGCAGTGTGTCCCATACTTCTACACCCTTCCCATCACCCAGGCAGTGTGTCCCATACTTCTACATCCTTCCCCACCACCCAGGCAGTGTGTCCCATACTTCTACACCCTTCCCATCACCCAGGCAGTGTGTCCCATACTTCTACAACCTTCCCACCACCCAGGCAGTGTGTCCCATACTTCTACAACCTTCCCACCACCCAGGCAGTGTGTCCCATACATCTACATCCTTCCCACCACCCAGGCAGTGTGTCCCATACTTCTACATCGTTCCCCACCACCCAGGCAGTGTGTCCCATACTTCTACATCCTTCCCACCACCCAGGCTGTGTGTCCCGTACTTCTACACCTTCCCACCACCCAGGCAGTGTGTCCCATTCTTCTACACCTTCCCACCACCCAGGCAGTGTGTCCCATACTTCTACACCTTCCCATCACCCAGGCTGTGTGTCCCATACTTCTACACCCTTCCCACCACCCAGGCAGTGTGTCCCATACTTCTACACCCTTCCCACCACCCAGGCAGTGTGTCCCATTCTTCTACACCTTCCGACCACCCAGGCAGTGTGTCCCATACATCTACATCCTTCCCATCACCCAGGCAGTGTATCCCATACTTCTACACCCTTCCCATCACCCAGGCAGTGTGTCCCATACTTCTACATCCTTTCCATCACCCAGGCAGTGTGTCCCATACTTCTACACCCTTCCCCATTACCCAGGCAGTGTGTCCCATACTTCTACACCCTTCCCACCGCCCAGGCAGTGTGTCCTATACTTCTACACCCTTCCCATCACCCAGGCAGTGTGTCCCATACTTCTACACCCTTCCCCACCACCCAGGCAGTGTGTCCCATACTTCTACACCCTTCCCATCACCCCGTCAGTGTGTCCCATACTTCTACACCCTTCCCACCAGCCTGTCAGTGTGTCCCATACTTCTACACACTTCCCACCACCCAGGCAGTATGTCCAATACTTCTACACCAATACCACCACTCAGGCAGTGTGTCCCATACTTCTACCTCCTTCCCATCACCCAGGCAATGTGTCCCATACTTCTACACCTTCCCCATCACCCAGTCAGTGTGTCCCATACTTCTACACCCTTCCCACGACCCAGTCAGTGTGTCCCATATTTCTGCACCCTGCCCACCACCCAGGCAGTGTGTCCCATACTTCTACACCCTTCCAATTCATCCAGGCAGTGTGTCCCGTATTTCTACACCCTTCCCACCACCCAGGCAGTGTGTCCCATACTTCTACATCCTTCCCATCTCCCAGGCAGTGTATCCCGTACTTCTACACGCTTCCCATCACCCAGGCAGTGTGTCCCATACTTCTACACCCTTCCCACCACCCAGGCAGTGTGTCCCGTACTTCTACATTCTTCCCATCACCCAGGCAGTGTGTCCCATACTTCTGCATCCTTCCCATCACCCAGGCAGTGTGTCCCATACTTCTACACCCTTCCCACCACCCAGGCAGTGTGTCCCATACTTCTACATCCTTCCCATCACCCAGGCAGTGTGTCCAACACTTCTACATCCTTCCCACCACCCAGGCAGTGTGTCCCATACTTCTACACCCTTCCCATCACCCAGTCAGTGTGTCCCATACTTCTACACCCTTCCCATGACCCAGTCAGTGTGTCCCATACTTCTACACCCTTCCCACCACCCAGGCAGTGTGTCCCATACTTCTACACCCTTCCCACCACCCAGGCAGTGTGTCCCATACTTCTACACCTTCCCATCACCCAGGCAGTGTGTCGCATACTTCTACATCCTTCCCACCATCCAGACAGTGTGTCCCATACTTCTACACCCTTCCCACCACCCAGGCAGTGTGTCCCATACTTCTACACCCTTCCCATCACCCAGGCAGTGTGTCCCGTACTTCTACACCCTCCCCATCACCCAGGCAGTGTGTCCCATACTTCTACACCCTTCCCATCACCCAGGCAGTGTGTCCCATACTTCTACACCCTTCCCACCACCCAGGCAGTGTGTCCCATACTTCTACACCCTTCCCACCACCCAGGCAGTGTGTCCCATTCTTCTACACCTTCCGACCACCCAGGCAGTGTGTCCCATACATCTACATCCTTCCCATCACCCAGGCAGTGTATCCCATACTTCTACACCCTTCCCATCACCCAGGCAGTGTGTCCCATACTTCTACATCCTTTCCATCACCCAGGCAGTGTGTCCCATACTTCTACACCCTTCCCCATTACCCAGGCAGTGTGTCCCATACTTCTACACCCTTCCCACCGCCCAGGCAGTGTGTCCTATACTTCTACACCCTTCCCATCACCCAGGCAGTGTGTCCCATACTTCTACACCCTTCCCCACCACCAAGGCAGTGTGTCCCATACTTCTACACCCTTCCCATCACCCCGTCAGTGTGTCCCATACTTCTACACCCTTCCCACCAGCCTGTCAGTGTGTCCCATACTTCTACACACTTCCCACCACCCAGGCAGTATGTCCAATACTTCTACACCAATACCACCACTCAGGCTGTGTGTCCCATACTTCTACCTCCTTCCCATCACCCAGGCAATGTGTCCCATACTTCTACACCTTCCCCATCACCCAGTCAGTGTGTCCCATACTTCTACACCCTTCCCACGACCCAGTCAGTGTGTCCCATTTTTCTGCACCCTGCCCACCACCCAGGCAGTGTGTCCCATACTTCTACACCCTTCCAATTCATCCAGGCAGTGTGTCCCGTATTTCTACACCCTTCCCACCACCCAGGCAGTGTGTCCCATACTTCTACATCCTTCCCATCTCCCAGGCAGTGTATCCCGTACTTCTACACGCTTCCCATCACCCAGGCAGTGTGTCCCATACTTCTACACCCTTCCCACCACCCAGGCAGTGTGTCCCGTACTTCTACATTCTTCCCATCACCCAGGCAGTGTGTCCCATACTTCTGCATCCTTCCCATCACCCAGGCAGTGTGTCCCATACTTCTACACCCTTCCCACCACCCAGGCAGTGTGTCCCATACTTCTACATCCTTCCCATCACCCAGGCAGTGTGTCCAACACTTCTACATCCTTCCCACCACCCAGGCAGTGTGTCCCATACTTCTACACCCTTCCCATCACCCAGTCAGTGTGTCCCATACTTCTACACCCTTCCCATGACCCAGTCAGTGTGTCCCATACTTCTACACCCTTCCCACCACCCAGGCAGTGTGTCCCATACTTCTACACCCTTCCCACCACCCAGGCAGTGTGTCCCATACTTCTACACCTTCCCATCACCCAGGCAGTGTGTCGCATACTTCTACATCCTTCCCACCATCCAGACAGTGTGTCCCATACTTCTACACCCTTCCCACCACCCAGGCAGTGTGTCCCATACTTCTACACCCTTCCCATCACCCAGGCAGTGTGTCCCGTACTTCTACACCCTCCCCATCACCCAGGCAGTGTGTCCCATACTTCTACACCCTTCCCATCACCCAGGCAGTGTGTCCCATACTTCTACACCCTTCCCACCACCCAGGCAGTGTGTCCCATACTTCTACACCCTTCCCTCCACCCAGGCAGTGTGTCCCATACTTCTACACCCATCCCACCACCCAGTCAGTGTGTCCCATACTTCTACACCCTTCCCACCACCCAGGCAGTGTGTCCCATACTTCTACACCTTCCCACCACCCAGGCAGTGTGTCCCATACATCTACATCCTTCCCATCACCCAGGCAGTGTGTACCATACTTCTACACCCTTCCCACCACGCAGGCAGTGTGTCCCATACTTCTACATCCTTCCCATCACCCAGACAGTGTGTCCCATACTTCTACACCCTTCCCACCACCCAGGCAGTGTGTCCCATACTCCTACATCCTTCCCATCTCCCAGGCAGTGTGTCCCATACTTCTACACCCTTCCCACCACCCAGGCAGTGTGTCCCATACTTCTACACCCTTCCCACCGCCCAGGTAGTGTGTCCCATACTTCTACATCCTTCCCATCACCCAGGCAGTGTGTCCCATACTTCTACACCCTTCCCACCACCCAGGCAGTGTGTCCCATACTTCTACACCCTTCCCACCACCCAGACAGTGTGTCCCATACTTCTACACGCTTCCCACCGCCCAGGCAGTGTGTCCCATACTTCTACACCCTTCCCCATTACCCAGGCAGTGTGTCCCATACTTCTGCACCCTTCCCACCAGCCAGGCATTGTGTCCCATACTTCTACACCCTTCCCACCGCCCAGGCAGTGTGTCCCATACTTCTACACCCTTCCCCATTACCCAGGCAGTGTGTCCCATACTTCTGCACCCTTCCCACCAGCCAGGCAGTGTGTCCCATACTTCTACATCCTTCCCATCACCCAGGCAGTGTGTCCCATACTTCTACACCCTTCCCATCACCCAGTCAGTGTGTCCCATACTTCTGCACCCTTCCCACCAGCCAGGCATTGTGTCCCATACTTCTACATCCTTCCCATCACCCAGTCAGTGTGTCCCATACTTCTACACCCTTCCCATCACCCAGTCAGTGTGTCCCATACTTCTGCACCCTTCCCACCAGCCAGGCATTGTGTCCCATACTTCTACATCCTTCCCATCACCCAGGCAGTGTGTCCCATACTTCTACACACTTCCCACCACCCAGGCAGTGTGTCCCATACTTCTACATCCTTCCCATCACCCAGGCAGTGTGTCCCATACTTCTACATCCTTCCCCCCACCCAGGCAGTGTGTCCCATACTTCTACACCCTTCCCATCACCCAGGCAGTGTGTCCCATACTTCTACACCTTCCCCATCACCCAGGCAGTGTGTCCCGTACTTCTACACCCTTCCCATCACCCAGGCAGTGTGTCCCATACTTCTACACCTTCCCCATCACCCAGGCAGTGTGTCCCATACTTCTACATCCTTCCCACCACCCAGGCAGTGTGTCCCATACTTCTACACCCTTCCCACCGCCCAGGCAGTGTGTCCCATACCTCTACACCTTCCCCATCACCCAGGCAGTGTGTCCCATACTTCTACATCCTTCCCACCACCCAGGCAGTGTGTCCCATACTTCTACACGCTTCCCCACCACCCAGGCAGTGTGTCCCATACTTCTACACCCTTCCCATCACCCAGGCAGTGTGTCCCATACTTCTACACCCTTCCCATCACCCAGGCAGTGTGTCCCATACTTCTACACCCTTCCCATCACCCAGGCAGTGTGTCCCATACTTCTACACCCTTCCCATCACCCAGGCAGTGTGTCCCATACTTCTACACCCTTCCCACCACCCAGGCAGTGTGTCCCATACTTCTACATCCTTCCCATCACCCAGGCAGTGTGTCCCATACTTCTACACCCTTCCCATCACCCAGGCAGTGTGTCCCATACTTCTACACCCTTCCCATCACCAAGGCAGTGTGTCCCATACTTCTACATCCTTCCCACGACCAGGCAGTGTGTCCCATACTTCTACACCCTTCCCCATCACCCAGGCAGTGTGTCCCATACTTCTACACCCTTCCCATCACCCAGGCAGTGTGTCCCATACTTCTACACCCTTCCCATCACCCAGGCAGTGTGTCCCATACTTCTACACCCTTCCCATCACCCAGGCAGTGTGTCCCATACTTCTAAACCCTATCCTCCACCCAGGCAGTGTATCCCATACTTCTACACCCTTCCCACCACCCAGGCAATGTGTCCCGTACTTCTACACCCTTCCCACCACCCAGGCAGTGTGTCCCATACTTCTACACCCTTCCCATCACCCTGGCAGTGTGTCCCATACTTCTACATTCTTCCCTCCACCCAGGCAGGGTGTCCCATACTTCTACACCTTCCCCATCACCCAGGCAGTGTGTCCCATACCTCTACACCCTTCCCATCACCCAGGCAGTGTGTCCCATACTTCTACACCCTTCCCATCACCCTGGCAGTGTGTCCCATACTTCTACACCTTCCCCACCACCCAGGCAGTGTGTCCCATACTTCTACATTCTTCCCATCACCCAGGCAGTGTGTCCCATACTTCTACATCCTTCCCCCCACCCAGGCAGTGTGTCCCATACTTCTACACCCTTCCCATCACCCAGGCAGTGTGTCCCATACTTCTACACCTTCCCCATCACCCAGGCAGTGTGTCCCGTACTTCTACACCCTTCCCATCACCCAGGCAGTGTGTCCCATACTTCTACACCTTCCCCATCACCCAGGCAGTGTGTCCCATACTTCTACATCCTTCCCACCACCCAGGCAGTGTGTCCCATACTTCTACACCCTTCCCATCACCCAGGCAGTGTGTCCCATACTTCTACACCCTTCCCATCACCCAGGCAGTGTGTCCCAAACTTCTACATCCTTCCCATCACCCAGGTAGTGTGTCCCATACTTCTACACCCTTCCCATCACCCAGGCAGTGTGTCCCATACTTCTACACCCTTCCCATCACCCAGGCAGTGTGTCCCATACTTCTAAACCCTATCCTCCACCCAGGCAGTGTGTCCCATACTTCTACACCCTTCCCATCACCCAGGCAGTGTGTCCCATACTTCTACACCTTCCCCATCACCCAGGCAGTGTGTCCCATAATTCTACATCCTTCCCACCACCCAGACAGTGTGTCCCATACTTCTACACCTTCCCCATCACCCAGGCAGTGTGTCCCATACTTCTACATCCTTCCCATCACCCAGGCAGTGTGTCCCATACTTCTACATCCTTCCCATCACCCAGGCAGTGTGTCCCATACTTCTACACCCTTCCCATCACCCTGGCAGTGTGTCCCATACTTCTACATTCTTCCCTCCACCCAGGCAGTGTGTCCCATATTTCTACACCTTCCCCATCACCCAGGCAGTGTGTCCCATACTTCTACACCCTTCCCATCACCCAGGCAGTGTGTCCCATACTTCTACACCTTCCCCACCACCCAGGCTGTGTGTCCCATACTTCTACATCCTTCCCATCACCCAGGCAGTGTGTCCCATACTTCTACACCCTTCCCATCACCCAGGCAGTGTGTCCCATACTTCTACACCTTCCCCATCACCCAGGCAGTGTGTCCCATACTTCTACACCCTTCCCACCACCCAGGCAGTGTGTCCCATACTTCTACATCCTTCCCCATCACCCAGGCAGTGTGTCCCATACTTCTACATCCTTCCCATCACCCAGGCAGTGTGTCCCATACTTCTACATCCTTCCCGTCACCCAGGCAGTGTGTCCCATACTTCTACATCCTTCCCATCACCCAGGCAATGTGTCCCATACTTCTACACCCTTCCCACCACCCAGGCAGTGTGTCCCATACTTCTACACCCTTCCCATCACCCAGGCAGTGTGTCCCATACTTCTACACCCTTCCCATCACCCAGGCAGTGTGTCCCATACTTCTACACCCTTCCCATCACCAAGGCAGTGTGTCCCATACTTCTACATCCTTCCCACGACCCAGGCAGTGTGTCCCATACTTCTACACCCTTCCCCATCACCCAGGCAGTGTGTCCCATACTTCTACACCCTTCCCATCACCCAGGCAGTGTGTCCCATACTTCTACACCCTTCCCATCACCCAGGCAGTGTGTCCCATACTTCTACACCCTTCCCATCACCCAGGCAGTGTGTCCCATACTTCTAAACCCTATCCTCCACCCAGGCAGTGTATCCCATACTTCTACACCCTTCCCACCACCCAGGCAATGTGTCCCGTACTTCTACACCCTTCCCACCACCCAGGCAGTGTGTCCCATACTTCTACACCCTTCCCATCACCCTGGCAGTGTGTCCCATACTTCTACATTCTTCCCTCCACCCAGGCAGTGTGTCCCATACTTCTACACCTTCCCCATCACCCAGGCAGTGTGTCCCATACTTCTACACCCTTCCCATCACCCAGGCAGTGTGTCCCATACTTCTACACCCTTCCCATCACCCTGGCAGTGTGTCCCATACTTCTACACCTTCCCCACCACCCAGGCAGTGTGTCCCATACTTCTACATTCTTCCCATCACCCAGGCAGTGTGTCCCATACTTCTACATCCTTCCCCCCACCCAGGCAGTGTGTCCCATACTTCTACACCCTTCCCATCACCCAGGCAGTGTGTCCCATACTTCTACACCTTCCCCATCACCCAGGCAGTGTGTCCCGTACTTCTACACCCTTCCCATCACCCAGGCAGTGTGTCCCATACTTCTACACCTTCCCCATCACCCAGGCAGTGTGTCCCATACTTCTACATCCTTCCCACCACCCAGGCAGTGTTTCCCATACTTCTACACCCTTCCCATCACCCAGGCAGTGTGTCCCATACTTCTACACCCTTCCCATCACCCAGGCAGTGTGTCCCAAACTTCCACATCCTTCCCATCACCCAGGTAGTGTGTCCCATACTTCTACACCCTTCCCATCACCCAGGCAGTGTGTCCCATACTTCTACACCCTTCCCATCACCCAGGCAGTGTGTCCCATACTTCTAAACCCTATCCTCCACCCAGGCAGTGTGTCCCATACTTCTACACCCTTCCCATCACCCAGGCAGTGTGTCCCATACTTCTACACCTTCCCCATCACCCAGGCAGTGTGTCCCATACTTCTACATCCTTCCCACCACCCAGACAGTGTGTCCCATACTTCTACACCTTCCCCATCACCCAGGCAGTGTGTCCCATACTTCTACATCCTTCCCATCACCCAGGCAGTGTGTCCCATACTTCTACACCCTTCCCATCACCCTGGCAGTGTGTCCCATACTTCTACATTCTTCCCTCCACCCAGGCAGTGTGCCCCATATTTCTACACCTTCCCCATCACCCAGGCAGTGTGTCCCATACTTCTACACCCTTCCCATCACCCAGGCAGTGTGTCCCATACTTCTACACCTTCCCCACCACCCAGGCTGTGTGTCCCATACTTCTACATCCTTCCCATCACCCAGGCAGTGTGTCCCATACTTCTACACCCTTCCCATCACCCAGGCAGTGTGTCCCATACTTCTACACCTTCCCCATCACCCAGGCAGTGTGTCCCATACTTCTACACCCTTCCCACCACCCAGGCAGTGTGTCCCATACTTCTACATCCTTCCCCATCACCCAGGCAGTGTGTCCCATACTTCTACATCCTTCCCATCACCCAGGCAGTGTGTCCCATACTTCTACATCCTTCCCGTCACCCAGGCAGTGTGTCCCATACTTCTACATCCTTCCCATCACCCAGGCAATGTGTCCCATACTTCTACACCCTTCCCGTCACCCAGGCAGTGTGTCCCATACTTCTACACCCTTCCCATCACCCAGACAGTGTGTCCCATACTTCTACACCCTTCCCACCACCCAGACAGTGTGTCCCATACTTCTACACCCTTCCCACCACCCAGACAGTGTGTCCCATACTTCTACACCCTTCCCACCACCCAGACAGTGTGTCCCATACTTCTACACCCTTCCCATCACCCAGGCAGTGTGTCCCATACTTCTACACACTTCCCACCACCCAGGCAGTGTGTCCCATACATCTACATCCTTTCCATCACCCAGGCAGTGTGTCCCATACTTCTACATCCTTTCCATCACCCAGGCAGTGTGTCCCATACTTCTACACCCTTCCCACCACCCAGGCAGTGTGTCCCATACTTCTACACCCTTCCCATCACCCAGGCAGTGTGTCCCATACTTGTACATTCTTCCTACCACCCAGGCTGTGTGTCCCATACTTCTACACCCTTCCCATCACCCTGGCAGTGTGTCCCATACTTCTACACCTTCCCCACCACCCAGGCAGTGTGTCCCATACTTCTACATTCTTCCCATCACCCAGGCAGTGTGTCCCATACTTCTACATCCTTCCCCCCACCCAGGCAGTGTGTCCCATACTTCTACACCCTTCCCATCACCCAGGCAGTGTGTCCCATACTTCTACACCTTCCCCATCACCCAGGCAGTGTGTCCCGTACTTCTACACCCTTCCCATCACCCAGGCAGTGTGTCCCATACTTCTACACCTTCCCCATCACCCAGGCAGTGTGTCCCATACTTCTACATCCTTCCCACCACCCAGGCAGTGTGTCCCATACTTCTACACCCTTCCCATCACCCAGGCAGTGTGTCCCATACATCTAAACCCTTCCCATCACCCAGGCAGTGTGTCCCAAACTTCTACATCCTTCCCATCACCCAGGTAGTGTGTCCCATACTTCTACACCCTTCCCATCACCCAGGCAGTGTGTCCCATACTTCTACACCCTTCCCATCACCCAGGCAGTGTGTCCCATACTTCTAAACCCTATCCTCCACCCAGGCAGTGTGTCCCATACTTCTACACCCTTCCCATCACCCAGGCAGTGTGTCCCATACTTCTACACCTTCCCCATCACCCAGGCAGTGTGTCCCATACTTCTACATCCTTCCCATCACCCAGGCAGTGTGTCCCATACTTCTACACCTTCCCCATCACCCAGGCAGTGTGTCCCATACTTCTACACCCTTCCCACCACCCAGGCAGTGTGTCCCATACTTCTACATCCTTCCCCATCACCCAGGCAGTGTGTCCCATACTTCTACATCCTTCCCGTCACCCAGGCAGTGTGTCCCATACTTCTACATCCTTCCCGTCACCCAGGCAGTGTGTCCCATACTTCTACATCCTTCCCATCACCCAGGCAATGTGTCCCATACTTCTACACCCTTCCCGTCACCCAGGCAGTGTGTCCCATACTTCTACACCCTTCCCATCACCCAGACAGTGTGTCCCATACTTCTACACCCTTCCCACCACCCAGACAGTGTGTCCCATACTTCTACACCCTTCCCACCACCCAGGCAGTGTGTCCCATACTTCTACACCCTTCCCACCACCCAGACAGTGTGTCCCATACTTCTACACCCTTCCCATCACCCAGGCAGTGTGTCCCATACTTCTACACACTTCCCACCACCCAGGCAGTGTGTCCCATACTTCTACATCCTTTCCATCACCCAGGCAGTGTGTCCCATACTTCTACATCCTTTCCATCACCCAGGCAGTGTGTCCCATACTTCTACACCCTTCCCACCACCCAGGCAGTGTGTCCCATACTTCTACACCCTTCCCATCACCCAGGCAGTGTGTCCCATACTTGTACATTCTTCCTACCACCCAGGCAGTGTGTCCCATACTTCTACACCCTTCCCATCACCCTGGCAGTGTGTCCCATACTTCTACACCTTCCCCACCACCCAGGCAGTGTGTCCCATACTTCTACATTCTTCCCATCACCCAGGCAGTGTGTCCCATACTTCTATATCCTTCCCCCCACCCAGGCAGTGTGTCCCATACTTCTACACCCTTCCCATCACCCAGGCAGTGTGTCCCATACTTCTACACCTTCCCCATCACCCAGGCAGTGTGTCCCGTACTTCTACACCCTTCCCATCACCCAGGCAGTGTGTCCCATACTTCTACACCTTCCCCATCACCCAGGCAGTGTGTCCCATACTTCTACATCCTTCCCACCACCCAGGCAGTGTGTCCCATACTTCTACACCCTTCCCATCACCCAGGCAGTGTGTCCCATACTTCTACACCCTTCCCATCACCCAGGCAGTGTGTCCCAAACTTCTACATCCTTCCCATCACCCAGGTAGTGTGTCCCATACTTCTACACCCTTCCCATCACCCAGGCAGTGTGTCCCATACTTCTACACCCTTCCCATCACCCAGGCAGTGTGTCCCATACTTCTAAACCCTATCCTCCACCCAGGCAGTGTGTCCCATACTTCTACACCCTTCCCATCACCCAGGCAGTGTGTCCCATACTTCTACACCTTCCCCATCACCCAGGCAGTGTGTCCCATACTTCTACATCCTTCCCACCACCCAGACAGTGTGTCCCATACTTCTACACCCTTCCCCATTACCCAGGCAGTGTGTCCCATACTTCTGCACCCTTCCCACCAGCCAGGCATTGTGTCCATACTTCTACACACTTCCCACCGCCCAGGCAGTGTGTCCCATACTTCTACACCCTTCCCATCACCCAGGCAGTGTGTCCCATACTTCTACATCCTTCCCATCACCCAGGCAGTGTGTCCCATACTTCTACATCCTTCCCACCACCCAGGCAGTGTGTCCCATACTTCTACATCCTTCCCACCACCCAGGCAGTGTGTCCCATACTTCTACACGCTTCCCATCACCCAGGTAGTGTGTCTCATACTTCTACACCCTTCCCACCACCCAGGCAGTGTGTCCCATACTTCTACACCCTTCCCACCACCCAGGCAGTGTGTCCCATACTTCTACACCCTTCCCATCACCCAGGCAGTCTGTCCCAAACTTCTACACCCTTCCCACCACCCAGGCAGTGTGTCCCATACTTCTACAACCTTCCCACCACCCAGGCAGTGTGTCCCATACTTCTACACCCTTCCCACCACCCAGGCAGTGTGTCCCATACTTCTACAACCTTCCCACCACCCAGGCAGTGTGTCCCATACATCTACATCCTTCCCACCACCCAGGCAGTGTGTCCCATACTTCTACATCCTTCCCCACCACCCAGGCAGTGTGTCCCATACTTCTACACCCTTCCCATCACCCAGGCAGTGTGTCCCATACTTCTACATCCTTCCCCACCACCCAGGCAGTGTGTCCCATACTTCTACACCCTTCCCATCACCCAGGCAGTGTGTCCCATACTTCTACAACCTTCCCACCACCCAGGCAGTGTGTCCCATACTTCTACAACCTTCCCACCACCCAGGCAGTGTGTCCCATACATCTACATCCTTCCCACCACCCAGGCAGTGTGTCCCATACTTCTACATCGTTCCCCACCACCCAGGCAGTGTGTCCCATACTTCTACATCCTTCCCACCACCCAGGCTGTGTGTCCCGTACTTCTACACCTTCCCACCACCCAGGCAGTGTGTCCCATTCTTCTACACCTTCCCACCACCCAGGCAGTGTGTCCCATACTTCTACACCTTCCCATCACCCAGGCTGTGTGTCCCATACTTCTACACCCTTCCCACCACCCAGGCAGTGTGTCCCATACTTCTACACCCTTCCCACCACCCAGGCAGTGTGTCCCATTCTTCTACACCTTCCGACCACCCAGGCAGTGTGTCCCATACATCTACATCCTTCCCATCACCCAGGCAGTGTATCCCATACTTCTACACCCTTCCCATCACCCAGGCAGTGTGTCCCATACTTCTACATCCTTTCCATCACCCAGGCAGTGTGTCCCATACTTCTACACCCTTCCCCATTACCCAGGCAGTGTGTCCCATACTTCTACACCCTTCCCACCGCCCAGGCAGTGTGTCCTATACTTCTACACCCTTCCCATCACCCAGGCAGTGTGTCCCATACTTCTACACCCTTCCCCACCACCCAGGCAGTGTGTCCCATACTTCTACACCCTTCCCATCACCCCGTCAGTGTGTCCCATACTTCTACACCCTTCCCACCAGCCTGTCAGTGTGTCCCATACTTCTACACACTTCCCACCACCCAGGCAGTATGTCCAATACTTCTACACCAATACCACCACTCAGGCAGTGTGTCCCATACTTCTACCTCCTTCCCATCACCCAGGCAATGTGTCCCATACTTCTACACCTTCCCCATCACCCAGTCAGTGTGTCCCATACTTCTACACCCTTCCCACGACCCAGTCAGTGTGTCCCATATTTCTGCACCCTGCCCACCACCCAGGCAGTGTGTCCCATACTTCTACACCCTTCCAATTCATCCAGGCAGTGTGTCCCGTATTTCTACACCCTTCCCACCACCCAGGCAGTGTGTCCCATACTTCTACATCCTTCCCATCTCCCAGGCAGTGTATCCCGTACTTCTACACGCTTCCCATCACCCAGGCAGTGTGTCCCATACTTCTACACCCTTCCCACCACCCAGGCAGTGTGTCCCGTACTTCTACATTCTTCCCATCACCCAGGCAGTGTGTCCCATACTTCTGCATCCTTCCCATCACCCAGGCAGTGTGTCCCATACTTCTACACCCTTCCCACCACCCAGGCAGTGTGTCCCATACTTCTACATCCTTCCCATCACCCAGGCAGTGTGTCCAACACTTCTACATCCTTCCCACCACCCAGGCAGTGTGTCCCATACTTCTACACCCTTCCCATCACCCAGTCAGTGTGTCCCATACTTCTACACCCTTCCCATGACCCAGTCAGTGTGTCCCATACTTCTACACCCTTCCCACCACCCAGGCAGTGTGTCCCATACTTCTACACCCTTCCCACCACCCAGGCAGTGTGTCCCATACTTCTACACCTTCCCATCACCCAGGCAGTGTGTCGCATACTTCTACATCCTTCCCACCATCCAGACAGTGTGTCCCATACTTCTACACCCTTCCCACCACCCAGGCAGTGTGTCCCATACTTCTACACCCTTCCCATCACCCAGGCAGTGTGTCCCGTACTTCTACACCCTCCCCATCACCCAGGCAGTGTGTCCCATACTTCTACACCCTTCCCATCACCCAGGCAGTGTGTCCCATACTTCTACACCCTTCCCACCACCCAGGCAGTGTGTCCCATACTTCTACACCCTTCCCACCACCCAGGCAGTGTGTCCCATTCTTCTACACCTTCCGACCACCCAGGCAGTGTGTCCCATACATCTACATCCTTCCCATCACCCAGGCAGTGTATCCCATACTTCTACACCCTTCCCATCACCCAGGCAGTGTGTCCCATACTTCTACATCCTTTCCATCACCCAGGCAGTGTGTCCCATACTTCTACACCCTTCCCCATTACCCAGGCAGTGTGTCCCATACTTCTACACCCTTCCCACCGCCCAGGCAGTGTGTCCTATACTTCTACACCCTTCCCATCACCCAGGCAGTGTGTCCCATACTTCTACACCCTTCCCCACCACCCAGGCAGTGTGTCCCATACTTCTACACCCTTCCCATCACCCCGTCAGTGTGTCCCATACTTCTACACCCTTCCCACCAGCCTGTCAGTGTGTCCCATACTTCTACACACTTCCCACCACCCAGGCAGTATGTCCAATACTTCTACACCAATACCACCACTCAGGCTGTGTGTCCCATACTTCTACCTCCTTCCCATCACCCAGGCATTGTGTCCCATACTTCTACACCTTCCCCATCACCCAGTCAGTGTGTCCCATACTTCTACACCCTTCCCACGACCCAGTCAGTGTGTCCCATTTTTCTGCACCCTGCCCACCACCCAGGCAGTGTGTCCCATACTTCTACACCCTTCCAATTCATCCAGGCAGTGTGTCCCGTATTTCTACACCCTTCCCACCACCCAGGCAGTGTGTCCCATACTTCTACATCCTTCCCATCTCCCAGGCAGTGTATCCCGTACTTCTACACGCTTCCCATCACCCAGGCAGTGTGTCCCATACTTCTACACCCTTCCCACCACCCAGGCAGTGTGTCCCGTACTTCTACATTCTTCCCATCACCCAGGCAGTGTGTCCCATACTTCTGCATCCTTCCCATCACCCAGGCAGTGTGTCCCATACTTCTACACCCTTCCCACCACCCAGGCAGTGTGTCCCATACTTCTACATCCTTCCCATCACCCAGGCAGTGTGTCCAACACTTCTACATCCTTCCCACCACCCAGGCAGTGTGTCCCATACTTCTACACCCTTCCCATCACCCAGTCAGTGTGTCCCATACTTCTACACCCTTCCCATGACCCAGTCAGTGTGTCCCATACTTCTACACCCTTCCCACCACCCAGGCAGTGTGTCCCATACTTCTACACCCTTCCCACCACCCAGGCAGTGTGTCCCATACTTCTACACCTTCCCATCACCCAGGCAGTGTGTCGCATACTTCTACATCCTTCCCACCATCCAGACAGTGTGTCCCATACTTCTACACCCTTCCCACCACCCAGGCAGTGTGTCCCATACTTCTACACCCTTCCCATCACCCAGGCAGTGTGTCCCGTACTTCTACACCCTCCCCATCACCCAGGCAGTGTGTCCCATACTTCTACACCCTTCCCATCACCCAGGCAGTGTGTCCCATACTTCTACACCCTTCCCACCACCCAGGCAGTGTGTCCCATACTTCTACACCCTTCCCTCCACCCAGGCAGTGTGTCCCATACTTCTACACCCATCCCACCACCCAGTCAGTGTGTCCCATACTTCTACACCCTTCCCACCACCCAGGCAGTGTGTCCCATACTTCTACACCTTCCCACCACCCAGGCAGTGTGTCCCATACATCTACATCCTTCCCATCACCCAGGCAGTGTGTACCATACTTCTACACCCTTCCCACCACGCAGGCAGTGTGTCCCATACTTCTACATCCTTCCCATCACCCAGACAGTGTGTCCCATACTTCTACACCCTTCCCACCACCCAGGCAGTGTGTCCCATACTCCTACATCCTTCCCATCTCCCAGGCAGTGTGTCCCATACTTCTACACCCTTCCCACCACCCAGGCAGTGTGTCCCATACTTCTACACCCTTCCCACCGCCCAGGTAGTGTGTCCCATACTTCTACATCCTTCCCATCACCCAGGCAGTGTGTCCCATACTTCTACACCCTTCCCACCACCCAGGCAGTGTGTCCCATACTTCTACACCCTTCCCACCACCCAGACAGTGTGTCCCATACTTCTACACGCTTCCCACCGCCCAGGCAGTGTGTCCCATACTTCTACACCCTTCCCCATTACCCAGGCAGTGTGTCCCATACTTCTGCACCCTTCCCACCAGCCAGGCATTGTGTCCCATACTTCTACACCCTTCCCACCGCCCAGGCAGTGTGTCCCATACTTCTACACCCTTCCCCATTACCCAGGCAGTGTGTCCCATACTTCTGCACCCTTCCCACCAGCCAGGCAGTGTGTCCCATACTTCTACATCCTTCCCATCACCCAGGCAGTGTGTCCCATACTTCTACACCCTTCCCATCACCCAGTCAGTGTGTCCCATACTTCTGCACCCTTCCCACCAGCCAGGCATTGTGTCCCATACTTCTACATCCTTCCCATCACCCAGTCAGTGTGTCCCATACTTCTACACCCTTCCCATCACCCAGTCAGTGTGTCCCATACTTCTGCACCCATCCCACCAGCCAGGCATTGTGTCCCATACTTCTACATCCTTCCCATCACCCAGGCAGTGTGTCCCATACTTCTACACACTTCCCACCACCCAGGCAGTGTGTCCCATACTTCTACATCCTTCCCATCACCCAGGCAGTGTGTCCCATACTTCTACATCCTTCCCCCCACCCAGGCAGTGTGTCCCATACTTCTACACCCTTCCCATCACCCAGGCAGTGTGTCCCATACTTCTACACCTTCCCCATCACCCAGGCAGTGTGTCCCGTACTTCTACACCCTTCCCATCACCCAGGCAGTGTGTCCCATACTTCTACACCTTCCCCATCACCCAGGCAGTGTGTCCCATACTTCTACATCCTTCCCACCACCCAGGCAGTGTGTCCCATACTTCTACACCCTTCCCACCGCCCAGGCAGTGTGTCCCATACCTCTACACCTTCCCCATCACCCAGGCAGTGTGTCCCATACTTCTACATCCTTCCCACCACCCAGGCAGTGTGTCCCATACTTCTACACGCTTCCCCACCACCCAGGCAGTGTGTCCCATACTTCTACACCCTTCCCATCACCCAGGCAGTGTGTCCCATACTTCTACACCCTTCCCATCACCCAGGCAGTGTGTCCCATACTTCTACACCCTTCCCATCACCCAGGCAGTGTGTCCCATACTTCTACACCCTTCCCATCACCCAGGCAGTGTGTCCCATACTTCTACACCCTTCCCACCACCCAGGCAGTGTGTCCCATACTTCTACATCCTTCCCATCACCCAGGCAGTGTGTCCCATACTTCTACACCCTTCCCATCACCCAGGCAGTGTGTCCCATACTTCTACACCCTTCCCATCACCAAGGCAGTGTGTCCCATACTTCTACATCCTTCCCACGACCAGGCAGTGTGTCCCATACTTCTACACCCTTCCCCATCACCCAGGCAGTGTGTCCCATACTTCTACACCCTTCCCATCACCCAGGCAGTGTGTCCCATACTTCTACACCCTTCCCATCACCCAGGCAGTGTGTCCCATACTTCTACACCCTTCCCATCACCCAGGCAGTGTGTCCCATACTTCTAAACCCTATCCTCCACCCAGGCAGTGTATCCCATACTTCTACACCCTTCCCACCACCCAGGCAATGTGTCCCGTACTTCTACACCCTTCCCACCACCCAGGCAGTGTGTCCCATACTTCTACACCCTTCCCATCACCCTGGCAGTGTGTCCCATACTTCTACATTCTTCCCTCCACCCAGGCAGGGTGTCCCATACTTCTACACCTTCCCCATCACCCAGGCAGTGTGTCCCATACCTCTACACCCTTCCCATCACCCAGGCAGTGTGTCCCATACTTCTACACCCTTCCCATCACCCTGGCAGTGTGTCCCATACTTCTACACCTTCCCCACCACCCAGGCAGTGTGTCCCATACTTCTACATTCTTCCCATCACCCAGGCAGTGTGTCCCATACTTCTACATCCTTCCCCCCACCCAGGCAGTGTGTCCCATACTTCTACACCCTTCCCATCACCCAGGCAGTGTGTCCCATACTTCTACACCTTCCCCATCACCCAGGCAGTGTGTCCCGTACTTCTACACCCTTCCCATCACCCAGGCAGTGTGTCCCATACTTCTACACCTTCCCCATCACCCAGGCAGTGTGTCCCATACTTCTACATCCTTCCCACCACCCAGGCAGTGTGTCCCATACTTCTACACCCTTCCCATCACCCAGGCAGTGTGTCCCATACTTCTACACCCTTCCCATCACCCAGGCAGTGTGTCCCAAACTTCTACATCCTTCCCATCACCCAGGTAGTGTGTCCCATACTTCTACACCCTTCCCATCACCCAGGCAGTGTGTCCCATACTTCTACACCCTTCCCATCACCCAGGCAGTGTGTCCCATACTTCTAAACCCTATCCTCCACCCAGGCAGTGTGTCCCATACTTCTACACCCTTCCCATCACCCAGGCAGTGTGTCCCATACTTCTACACCTTCCCCATCACCCAGGCAGTGTGTCCCATAATTCTACATCCTTCCCACCACCCAGACAGTGTGTCCCATACTTCTACACCTTCCCCATCACCCAGGCAGTGTGTCCCATACTTCTACATCCTTCCCATCACCCAGGCAGTGTGTCCCATACTTCTACATCCTTCCCATCACCCAGGCAGTGTGTCCCATACTTCTACACCCTTCCCATCACCCTGGCAGTGTGTCCCATACTTCTACATTCTTCCCTCCACCCAGGCAGTGTGTCCCATATTTCTACACCTTCCCCATCACCCAGGCAGTGTGTCCCATACTTCTACACCCTTCCCATCACCCAGGCAGTGTGTCCCATACTTCTACACCTTCCCCACCACCCAGGCTGTGTGTCCCATACTTCTACATCCTTCCCATCACCCAGGCAGTGTGTCCCATACTTCTACACCCTTCCCATCACCCAGGCAGTGTGTCCCATACTTCTACACCTTCCCCATCACCCAGGCAGTGTGTCCCATACTTCTACACCCTTCCCACCACCCAGGCAGTGTGTCCCATACTTCTACATCCTTCCCCATCACCCAGGCAGTGTGTCCCATACTTCTACATCCTTCCCATCACCCAGGCAGTGTGTCCCATACTTCTACATCCTTCCCGTCACCCAGGCAGTGTGTCCCATACTTCTACATCCTTCCCATCACCCAGGCAATGTGTCCCATACTTCTACACCCTTCCCACCACCCAGGCAGTGTGTCCCATACTTCTACACCCTTCCCATCACCCAGGCAGTGTGTCCCATACTTCTACACCCTTCCCATCACCCAGGCAGTGTGTCCCATACTTCTACACCCTTCCCATCACCAAGGCAGTGTGTCCCATACTTCTACATCCTTCCCACGACCCAGGCAGTGTGTCCCATACTTCTACACCCTTCCCCATCACCCAGGCAGTGTGTCCCATACTTCTACACCCTTCCCATCACCCAGGCAGTGTGTCCCATACTTCTACACCCTTCCCATCACCCAGGCAGTGTGTCCCATACTTCTACACCCTTCCCATCACCCAGGCAGTGTGTCCCATACTTCTAAACCCTATCCTCCACCCAGGCAGTGTATCCCATACTTCTACACCCTTCCCACCACCCAGGCAATGTGTCCCGTACTTCTACACCCTTCCCACCACCCAGGCAGTGTGTCCCATACTTCTACACCCTTCCCATCACCCTGGCAGTGTGTCCCATACTTCTACATTCTTCCCTCCACCCAGGCAGTGTGTCCCATACTTCTACACCTTCCCCATCACCCAGGCAGTGTGTCCCATACTTCTACACCCTTCCCATCACCCAGGCAGTGTGTCCCATACTTCTACACCCTTCCCATCACCCTGGCAGTGTGTCCCATACTTCTACACCTTCCCCACCACCCAGGCAGTGTGTCCCATACTTCTACATTCTTCCCATCACCCAGGCAGTGTGTCCCATACTTCTACATCCTTCCCCCCACCCAGGCAGTGTGTCCCATACTTCTACACCCTTCCCATCACCCAGGCAGTGTGTCCCATACTTCTACACCTTCCCCATCACCCAGGCAGTGTGTCCCGTACTTCTACACCCTTCCCATCACCCAGGCAGTGTGTCCCATACTTCTACACCTTCCCCATCACCCAGGCAGTGTGTCCCATACTTCTACATCCTTCCCACCACCCAGGCAGTGTTTCCCATACTTCTACACCCTTCCCATCACCCAGGCAGTGTGTCCCATACTTCTACACCCTTCCCATCACCCAGGCAGTGTGTCCCAAACTTCCACATCCTTCCCATCACCCAGGTAGTGTGTCCCATACTTCTACACCCTTCCCATCACCCAGGCAGTGTGTCCCATACTTCTACACCCTTCCCATCACCCAGGCAGTGTGTCCCATACTTCTAAACCCTATCCTCCACCCAGGCAGTGTGTCCCATACTTCTACACCCTTCCCATCACCCAGGCAGTGTGTCCCATACTTCTACACCTTCCCCATCACCCAGGCAGTGTGTCCCATACTTCTACATCCTTCCCACCACCCAGACAGTGTGTCCCATACTTCTACACCTTCCCCATCACCCAGGCAGTGTGTCCCATACTTCTACATCCTTCCCATCACCCAGGCAGTGTGTCCCATACTTCTACACCCTTCCCATCACCCTGGCAGTGTGTCCCATACTTCTACATTCTTCCCTCCACCCAGGCAGTGTGCCCCATATTTCTACACCTTCCCCATCACCCAGGCAGTGTGTCCCATACTTCTACACCCTTCCCATCACCCAGGCAGTGTGTCCCATACTTCTACACCTTCCCCACCACCCAGGCTGTGTGTCCCATACTTCTACATCCTTCCCATCACCCAGGCAGTGTGTCCCATACTTCTACACCCTTCCCATCACCCAGGCAGTGTGTCCCATACTTCTACACCTTCCCCATCACCCAGGCAGTGTGTCCCATACTTCTACACCCTTCCCACCACCCAGGCAGTGTGTCCCATACTTCTACATCCTTCCCGTCACCCAGGCAGTGTGTCCCATACTTCTACATCCTTCCCATCACCCAGGCAATGTGTCCCATACTTCTACACCCTTCCCGTCACCCAGGCAGTGTGTCCCATACTTCTACACCCTTCCCACCACCCAGACAGTGTGTCCCATACTTCTACACCCTTCCCACCACCCAGACAGTGTGTCCCATACTTCTACACCCTTCCCACCACCCAGACAGTGTGTCCCATACTTCTACACCCTTCCCACCACCCAGACAGTGTGTCCCATACTTCTACACCCTTCCCATCACCCAGGCAGTGTGTCCCATACTTCTACACACTTCCCACCACCCAGGCAGTGTGTCCCATACATCTACATCCTTTCCATCACCCAGGCAGTGTGTCCCATACTTCTACATCCTTTCCATCACCCAGGCAGTGTGTCCCATACTTCTACACCCTTCCCACCACCCAGGCAGTGTGTCCCATACTTCTACACCCTTCCCATCACCCAGGCAGTGTGTCCCATACTTGTACATTCTTCCTACCACCCAGGCTGTGTGTCCCATACTTCTACACCCTTCCCATCACCCTGGCAGTGTGTCCCATACTTCTACACCTTCCCCACCACCCAGGCAGTGTGTCCCATACTTCTACATTCTTCCCATCACCCAGGCAGTGTGTCCCATACTTCTACATCCTTCCCCCCACCCAGGCAGTGTGTCCCATACTTCTACACCCTTCCCATCACCCAGGCAGTGTGTCCCATACTTCTACACCTTCCCCATCACCCAGGCAGTGTGTCCCGTACTTCTACACCCTTCCCATCACCCAGGCAGTGTGTCCCATACTTCTACACCTTCCCCATCACCCAGGCAGTGTGTCCCATACTTCTACATCCTTCCCACCACCCAGGCAGTGTGTCCCATACTTCTACACCCTTCCCATCACCCAGGCAGTGTGTCCCATACATCTAAACCCTTCCCATCACCCAGGCAGTGTGTCCCAAACTTCTACATCCTTCCCATCACCCAGGTAGTGTGTCCCATACTTCTACACCCTTCCCATCACCCAGGCAGTGTGTCCCATACTTCTACACCCTTCCCATCACCCAGGCAGTGTGTCCCATACTTCTAAACCCTATCCTCCACCCAGGCAGTGTGTCCCATACTTCTACACCCTTCCCATCACCCAGGCAGTGTGTCCCATACTTCTACACCTTCCCCATCACCCAGGCAGTGTGTCCCATACTTCTACATCCTTCCCATCACCCAGGCAGTGTGTCCCATACTTCTACACCTTCCCCATCACCCAGGCAGTGTGTCCCATACTTCTACACCCTTCCCACCACCCAGGCAGTGTGTCCCATACTTCTACATCCTTCCCCATCACCCAGGCAGTGTGTCCCATACTTCTACATCCTTCCCGTCACCCAGGCAGTGTGTCCCATACTTCTACATCCTTCCCGTCACCCAGGCAGTGTGTCCCATACTTCTACATCCTTCCCATCACCCAGGCAATGTGTCCCATACTTCTACACCCTTCCCGTCACCCAGGCAGTGTGTCCCATACTTCTACACCCTTCCCATCACCCAGACAGTGTGTCCCATACTTCTACACCCTTCCCACCACCCAGACAGTGTGTCCCATACTTCTACACCCTTCCCACCACCCAGACAGTGTGTCCCATACTTCTACACCCTTCCCACCACCCAGACAGTGTGTCCCATACTTCTACACCCTTCCCATCACCCAGGCAGTGTGTCCCATACTTCTACACACTTCCCACCACCCAGGCAGTGTGTCCCATACTTCTACATCCTTTCCATCACCCAGGCAGTGTGTCCCATACTTCTACATCCTTTCCATCACCCAGGCAGTGTGTCCCATACTTCTACACCCTTCCCACCACCCAGGCAGTGTGTCCCATACTTCTACACCCTTCCCATCACCCAGGCAGTGTGTCCCATACTTGTACATTCTTCCTACCACCCAGGCAGTGTGTCCCATACTTCTACACCCTTCCCATCACCCTGGCAGTGTGTCCCATACTTCTACACCTTCCCCACCACCCAGGCAGTGTGTCCCATACTTCTACATTCTTCCCATCACCCAGGCAGTGTGTCCCATACTTCTATATCCTTCCCCCCACCCAGGCAGTGTGTCCCATACTTCTACACCCTTCCCATCACCCAGGCAGTGTGTCCCATACTTCTACACCTTCCCCATCACCCAGGCAGTGTGTCCCGTACTTCTACACCCTTCCCATCACCCAGGCAGTGTGTCCCATACTTCTACACCTTCCCCATCACCCAGGCAGTGTGTCCCATACTTCTACATCCTTCCCACCACCCAGGCAGTGTGTCCCATACTTCTACACCCTTCCCATCACCCAGGCAGTGTGTCCCATACTTCTACACCCTTCCCATCACCCAGGCAGTGTGTCCCAAACTTCTACATCCTTCCCATCACCCAGGTAGTGTGTCCCATACTTCTACACCCTTCCCATCACCCAGGCAGTGTGTCCCATACTTCTACACCCTTCCCATCACCCAGGCAGTGTGTCCCATACTTCTAAACCCTATCCTCCACCCAGGCAGTGTGTCCCATACTTCTACACCCTTCCCATCACCCAGGCAGTGTGTCCCATACTTCTACACCTTCCCCATCACCCAGGCAGTGTGTCCCATACTTCTACATCCTTCCCACCACCCAGACAGTGTGTCCCATACTTCTACACCTTCCCCATCACCCAGGCAGTATGTCCCATACTTCTAAACCCTATCCTCCACCCAGGCAGTGTGTCCCATACTTCTACACCCTTCCCATCACCCAGGCAGTGTGTCCCATACTTCTACACCTTCCCCATCACCCAGGCAGTGTGTCCCATACTTCTACATCCTTCCCACCACCCAGACAGTGTGTCCCAAACTTCTACATCCTTCCCATCACCCAGGTAGTGTGTCCCATACTTCTACACCCTTCCCATCACCCAGGCAGTGTGTCCCATACTTCTACACCCTTCCCATCACCCAGGCAGTGTGTCCCATACTTCTAAACCCTATCCTCCACCCAGGCAGTGTGTCCCATACTTCTACACCCTTCCCATCACCCAGGCAGTGTGTCCCATACTTCTACACCTTCCCCATCACCCAGGCAGTGTGTCCCATACTTCTACATCCTTCCCACCACCCAGACAGTGTGTCCCATACTTCTACACCTTCCCCATCACCCAGGCAGTGTGTCCCATACTTCTACATCCTTCCCATCACCCAGGCAGTGTGTCCCATACTTCTACATCCTTCCCATCACCCAGGCAGTGTGTCCCATACTTCTACACCCTTCCCATCACCCTGGCAGTGTGTCCCATACTTCTACATTCTTCCCTCCACCCAGGCAGTGTGCCCCATATTTCTACACCTTCCCCATCACCCAGGCAGTGTGTCCCATACTTCTACACCCTTCCCATCACCCAGGCAGTGTGTCCCATACTTCTACACCTTCCCCACCACCCAGGCTGTGTGTCCCATACTTCTACATCCTTCCCATCACCCAGGCAGTGTGTCCCATACTTCTACACCCTTCCCATCACCCAGGCAGTGTGTCCCATACTTCTACACCTTCCCCATCACCCAGGCAGTGTGTCCCATACTTCTACACCCTTCCCACCACCCAGGCAGTGTGTCCCATACTTCTACATCCTTCCCCATCACCCAGGCAGTGTGTCCCATACTTCTACATCCTTCCCATCACCCAGGCAGTGTGTCCCATACTTCTACATCCTTCCCGTCACCCAGGCAGTGTGTCCCATTCTTCTACATCCTTCCCATCACCCAGGCAATGTGTCCCATACTTCTACACCCTTCCCGTCACCCAGGCAGTTTGTCCCATACTTCTACACCCTTCCCATCACCCAGACAGTGTGTCCCATACTTCTACAACCTTCCCACCACCCAGACAGTGTGTCCCATACTTCTACACCCTTCCCACCACCCAGACAGTGTGTCCCATACTTCTACACCCTTCCCACCACCCAGACAGTGTGTCCCATACTTCTACACCCTTCCCATCACCCAGGCAGTGTGTCCCATACTTCTACACACTTCCCACCACCCAGGCAGTGTGTCCCATACTTCTACATCCTTTCCATCACCCAGGCAGTGTGTCCCATACTTCTACATCCTTTCCATCACCCAGGCAGTGTGTCCCATACTTCTACACCCTTCCCACCACCCAGGCAGTGTGTCCCATACTTCTACACCCTTCCCATCACCCAGGCAGTGTGTCCCATACTTGTACATTCTTCCTACCACCCAGGCAGTGTGTCCCATACTTCTACACCCTTCCCACCACCCAGGCAGTGTATCCCATACTTCTACATCCTTCCCATCACCCAGGCAGTGTGTCCCATACTTCTACACGCTTCCCACCGCCCAGGCAGTGTGTCCCATACTTCTACACCCTTCCCCATTACCCAGGCAGTGTGTCCCATACTTCTACACGCTTCCCATCACCCAGGCAGTGAGTCCCATACTTCTACACCCTTCCCATCACCCAGGCAGTGTGTCCCATACTTCTACACCCTTCCCATCACCCAGGCAGTGTGTCCCATACTTCTACACCCTTCCCCACCGCCCAGGCAGAGTGTCCCATACTTCTACACCCTTCCCCATTACCCAGGCAGTGTGTCCCATACTTCTACACCCTTCCCACCGCCCAGGCAGTGTGTCCCATACTTCTACACCCTTCCCATCACCCAGGCAGTGTGTCCCATACTTCTACACATTCCCATCACCCAGGCAGTGTGTCCCATACTTCTACACCCTTCCCACCACCCAGGCAGTGTGTCCCATACTTCTACACCCTTCCCACCACCCAGACAGTGTGTCCCATACTTCTACATCCTTCCCATCACCCAGGCAGTGTGTCCCATACTTCTACACGCTTCCCACCGCCCAGGCCGTGTGTCCCATACTTCTACACCCTTCCCCATTACCCAGGCAGTGTGTCCCATACTTCTGCACCCTTCCCACCAGCCAGGCATTGTGTCCCATACTTCTACACCCTTCCCACCGCCCAGGCAGTGTGTCCCATACTTCTACACCCTTCCCCATTACCCAGGCAGTGTGTCCCATACTTCTGCACCCTTCCCACCAGCCAGGCATTGTGTCCCATACTTCTACACCCTTCCCACCAGCCAGGCAGTGTGTCCCATACTTCTACACGCTTCCCACCGCCCAGGCAGTGTGTCCCATACTTCTACACCCTTCCCCATTACCCAGGCAGTGTGTCCCATACTTCTGCACCCTTCCCACCAGCCAGGCATTGTGTCCCATACTTCTACATCCTTCCCATCACCCAGTCAGTGTGTCCCATACTTCTACACCCTTCCCATCACCCAGTCAGTGTGTCCCATACTTCTGCACCCTTCCCACCGGCCAGGCATTGTGTCCCATACTTCTACATCCTTCCCATCACCCAGGCAGTGTGTCCCATACTTCTACACACTTCCCACCACCCAGGCAGTGTGTCCCATACTTCTACATCCTTCCCATCAACCAGTCAGTGTGTCCCATACTTCTAAACCCTTCCCCACCACCCAGGCAGTCTGTCCCATACTTCTACACCCTTCCCACCGCCCAGGCAGTGTGTCCCATACTTCTACACCTTCCCATCACCCAGGCAGTGTGTCCCATACTTCTACACCCTTCCCACCACCCAGGCAGTGTGTCCCATACTTCTACACCCTTCCCACCACCCAGACAGTGTGTCCCATACTTCTACACCCTTCCCCATTACCCAGGCAGTGTGTCCCATACTTCTGCACCCTTCCCACCAGCCAGGCATTGTGTCCCATACTTCTACACACTTCCCACCGCCCAGGCAGTGTGTCCCATACTTCTACACCCTTCCCATCACCCAGGCAGTGTGTCCCATACTTCTACATCCTTCCCATCACCCAGGCAGTGTGTCCCATACTTCTACATCCTTCCCCCCACCCAGGCAGTGTGTCCCATACTTCTACACCCTTCCCATCACCCAGGCAGTGTGTCCCATACTTCTACACCTTCCCCATTACCCAGGCAGTGTGTCCCGTACTTCTACACCCTTCCCATCACCCAGGCAGTGTGTCCCATACTTCTACACCTTCCCCATCACCCAGGCAGTGTGTCCCATACTTCTACATCCTTCCCACCACCCAGGCAGTGTGTCCCATACTTCTACACGCTTCCCCACCACCCAGGCAGTGTGTCCCATACTTCTACACCCTTCCCATCACCCAGGCAGTGTGTCCCATACTTCTACACCCTTCCCATCACCCAGGCAGTGTGTCCCATACTTCTACACCCTTCCCATCACCCAGGCAGTGTGTCCCATACTTCTACACCCTTCCCACCACCCAGGCAGTGTGTCCCATACTTCTACACCCTTCCCATCACCCAGGCAGTGTGTCCCATACTTCTACACCCTTCCCATCACCCAGGCAGTGTGTCCCATACTTCTACACCCTTCCCATCACCCAGGCAGTGTGTCCCATACTTCTAAACCCTATCCTCCACCCAGGCAGTGTATCCCATACTTCTACACCCTTCCCACCACCCAGGCAATGTGTCCCGTACTTCTACACCCTTCCCACCACCCAGGCAGTGTGTCCCATACTTCTACACCCTTCCCATCACCCTGGCAGTGTGTCCCATACTTCTACATTCTTCCCTCCACCCAGGCAGTGTGTCCCATACTTCTACACCTTCCCCATCACCCAGGCAGTGTGTCCCATACTTCTACACCCTTCCCATCACCCAGGCAGTGTGTCCCATACTTCTACACCCTTCCCATCACCCTGGCAGTGTGTCCCATAATTCTACATTCTTCCCTCGACCCAGGCAGTGTGTCCCATACTTCTACACCTTCCCCATCACCCAGGCAGTGTGTCCCATACTTCTACACCCTTCCCATCACCCAGGCAGTGTGTCCCATACTTCTACACCTTCCCCACCACCCAGGCAATGTGTCCCATACTTCTACACCCTTCCCGTCACCCAGGCAGTGTGTCCCATACTTCTACACCCTTCCCATCACCCAGACAGTGTGTCCCATACTTCTACACCCTTCCCATCACCCAGGCAGTGTGTCCCATACTTCTACACCCTTCCCGTCACCCAGGCAGTGTGTCCCATACTTCTACACCCTTCCCATCACCCAGACAGTGTGTCCCATACTTCTACACCCTTCCCATCACCCAGGCAGTGTGTCCCATACTTCTACACCCTTCCCACCACCCACACAGTGTGTCCCATACTTCTACACCCTTCCCACCACCCAGACAGTGTGTCCCATACTTCTACACCCTTCCCATCACCCAGACAGTGTGTCCCATACTTCTACACCCTTCCCACCACCCAGACAGTGTGTCCCATACTTCTACACCCTTCCCATCACCCAGGCAGTGTGTCCCATACTTGTACATTCTTCCTACCACCCAGGCAGTGTGTCCCATACTTCTACACCCTTCCCACCACCCAGGCAGTGTATCCCATACTTCTACATCCTTCCCATCACCCAGGCAGTGTGTCCCATACTTCTACACGCTTCCCACCGCCCAGGCAGTGTGTCCCATACTTCTACACCCTTCCCCATTACCCAGGCAGTGTGTCCCATACTTCTACACGCTTCCCATCACCCAGGCAGTGTGTCCCATACTTCTACACCCTTCCCATCACCCAGGCAGTGTGTCCCATACTTCTACACCCTTCCCATCACCCAGGCAGTGTGTCCCATACTTCTACACCCTTCCCCACCGCCCAGGCAGTGTGTCCCATACTTCTACACCCTTCCCCATTACCCAGGCAGTGTGTCCCATACTTCTACACCCTTCCCACCGCCCAGGCAGTGTGTCCCATACTTCTACACCCTTCCCATCACCCAGGCAGTGTGTCCCATACTTCTACACATTCCCATCACCCAGGCAGTGTGTCCCATACTTCTACACCCTTCCCACCACCCAGGCAGTGTGTCCCATACTTCTACACCCTTCCCACCACCCAGACAGTGTGTCCCATACTTCTACATCCTTCCCATCACCCAGGCAGTGTGTCCCATACTTCTACACGCTTCCCACCGCCCAGGCCGTGTGTCCCATACTTCTACACCCTTCCCCATTACCCAGGCAGTGTGTCCCATACTTCTGCACCCTTCCCACCAGCCAGGCATTGTGTCCCATACTTCTACACCCTTCCCACCGCCCAGGCAGTGTGTCCCATACTTCTACACCCTTCCCCATTACCCAGGCAGTGTGTCCCATACTTCTGCACCCTTCCCACCAGCCAGGCATTGTGTCCCATACTTCTACACCCTTCCCACCAGCCAGGCAGTGTGTCCCATACTTCTACACGCTTCCCACCGCCCAGGCAGTGTGTCCCATACTTCTACACCCTTCCCCATTACCCAGGCAGTGTGTCCCATACTTCTGCACCCTTCCCACCAGCCAGGCATTGTGTCCCATACTTCTACATCCTTCCCATCACCCAGTCAGTGTGTCCCATACTTCTACACCCTTCCCATCACCCAGTCAGTGTGTCCCATACTTCTGCACCCTTCCCACCGGCCAGGCATTGTGTCCCATACTTCTACATCCTTCCCATCACCCAGGCAATGTGTCCCATACTTCTACACACTTCCCACCACCCAGGCAGTGTGTCCCATACTTCTACATCCTTCCCATCAACCAGTCAGTGTGTCCCATACTTCTACACCCTTCCCCACCACCCAGGCAGTGTGTCCCATACTTCTACACCCTTCCCACCGCCCAGGCAGTGTGTCCCATACTTCTACACCTTCCCATCACCCAGGCAGTGTGTCCCATACTTCTACACCCTTCCCACCACCCAGGCAGTGTGTCCCATACTTCTACACCCTTCCCACCACCCAGACAGTGTGTCCCATACTTCTACACCCTTCCCCATTACCCAGGCAGTGTGTCCCATACTTCTGCACCCTTCCCACCAGCCAGGCATTGTGTCCCATACTTCTACACCCTTCCCACCGCCCAGGCAGTGTGTCCCATACTTCTACACCCTTCCCATCACCCAGGCAGTGTGTCCCATACTTCTACATCCTTCCCATCACCCAGGCAGTGTGTCCCATACTTCTACATCCTTCCCCCCACCCAGGCAGTGTGTCCCATACTTATACACCCTTCCCATCACCCAGGCAGTGTGTCCCATACTTCTACACCTTCCCCATTACCCAGGCAGTGTGTCCCGTACTTCTACACCCTTCCCATCACCCAGGCAGTGTGTCCCATACTTCTACACCTTCCCCATCACCCAGGCAGTGTGTCCCATACTTCTACATCCTTCCCACCACCCAGGCAGTGTGTCCCATACTTCTACACGCTTCCCCACCACCCAGGCAGTGTGTCCCATACTTCTACACCCTTCCCATCACCCAGGCAGTGTGTCCCATACTTCTACACCCTTCCCATCACCCAGGCAGTGTGTCCCATACTTCTACACCCTTCCCATCACCCAGGCAGTGTGTCCCATACTTCTACACCCTTCCCACCACCCAGGCAGTGTGTCCCATACTTCTACACCCTTCCCATCACCCAGGCAGTGTGTCCCATACTTCTACACCCTTCCCATCACCCAGGCAGTGTGTCCCATACTTCTACACCCTTCCCATCACCCAGGCAGTGTGTCCCATACTTCTAAACCCTATCCTCCACCCAGGCAGTGTATCCCATACTTCTACACCCTTCCCACCACCCAGGCAATGTGTCCCGTACTTCTACACCCTTCCCACCACCCAGGCAGTGTGTCCCATACTTCTACACCCTTCCCATCAAGCTGGCAGTGTGTCCCATACTTCTACATTCTTCCCTCCACCCAGGCAGTGTGTCCCATACTTCTACACCTTCCCCATCACCCAGGCAGTGTGTCCCATACTTCTACACCCTTCCCATCACCCAGGCAGTGTGTCCCATACTTCTACACCCTTCCCATCACCCTGGCAGTGTGTCCCATACTTCTACATTCTTCCCTCGACCCAGGCAGTGTGTCCCATACTTCTACACCTTCCCCATCACCCAGGCAGTGTGTCCCATACTTCTACACCCTTCCCATCACCCAGGCAGTGTGTCCCATACTTCTACACCTTCCCCACCACCCAGGCAATGTGTCCCATACTTCTACACCCTTCCCGTCACCCAGGCAGTGTGTCCCATACTTCTACACCCTTCCCATCACCCAGACAGTGTGTCCCATACTTCTACACCCTTCCCATCACCCAGGCAGTGTGTCCCATACTTCTACACCCTTCCCGTCACCCAGGCAGTGTGTCCCATACTTCTACACCCTTCCCATCACCCAGACAGTGTGTCCCATACTTCTACACCCTTCCCATCACCCAGGCAGTGTGTCCCATACTTCTACACCCTTCCCACCACCCAGACAGTGTGTCCCATACTTCTACACTCTTCCCACCACCCAGACAGTGTGTCCCATACTTCTACACCCTTCCCACCACCCAGACAGTGTGTCCCATACTTCTACAACCTTCCCACCACCCAGACAGTGTGTCCCATACTTCTACACCCTTCCCACCACCCAGACAGTGTGTCCCATACTTCTACACCCTTCCCATCACCCAGGCAGTGTGTCCCATACTTCTACACCCTTCCCATCACCCAGGCAGTGTGTCCCATACTTCTACACCCTTCCCATCACCCAGGCTGTGTGTCCCATACTTCTACACCCTTCCCATCACCCAGGCAGTGTGTCCCATACTTCTACACACTTCCCACCACCCAGGCAGTGTGTCCCATACTTCTACATCCTTTCCATCACCCAGGCAGTGTGTCCCATACTTCTACATCCTTTCCATCACCCAGGCAGTGTGTCCCATACTTCTACACGCTTCCCACCACCCAGGCAGTGTGTCCCATACTTCTACACCCTTCCCATCACCCAGGCAGTGTGTCCCATACTTGTACATTCTTCCTACCACCCAGGCAGTGTGTCCCATACTTCTACACCCTTCCCACCACCCAGGCAGTGTGTCCCATACTTCTACATCCTTCCCATCACCCAGGCAGTGTGTCCCATACTTCTACACGCTTCCCACCGCCCAGGCAGTGTGTCCCATACTTCTACACCCTTCCCCATTACCCAGGCAGTGTGTCCCATACTTCTACACCCTTCCCATCACCCAGGCAGTGTGTCCCATACTTCTACACCCTTCCCATCACCCAGGCAGTGTGTCCCATACTTCTACACCCTTCCCATCACCCAGGCAGTGTGTCCCATACTTCTACACCCTTCCCCACCGACCAGGCAGTGTGTCCCATACTTCTACACCCTTCCCCATTACCCAGGCAGTGTGTCCCATACTTCTACACCCTTCCCACCGCCCAGGCAGTGTGTCCCATACTTCTACACCCTTCCCATCACCCAGGCAGTGTGTCCCATACTTCTACACCCTTCCCCACCACCCAGGCAGTGTGTCCCATACTTCTACACCCTTCCCACCGCCCAGGTAGTGTGTCCCATACTTCTACACCTTCCCATCACCCAGGCAGTGTGTCCCATACTTCTACACCCTTCCCACCACCCAGGCAGTGTGTCCCATACTTCTGCACCCTTCCCACCAGCCAGGCAGTGTGTCCCATACTTCTACATCCTTCCCATCACCCAGGCAGTGTGTCCCATACTTCTACACCCTTCCCATCACCCAGTCAGTGTGTCCCATACTTCTGCACCCTTCCCACCAGCCAGGCATTGTGTCCCATACTTCTACATCCTTCCCATCACCCAGTCAGTGTGTCCCATACATCTACACCCTTCCCATCACCCAGTCAGTGTGTCCCATACTTCTGCACCCTTCCCACCAGGCAGGCATTGTGTCCCATACTTCTACATCCTTCCCATCACCCAGGCAGTGTGTCCCATACTTCTACACACTTCCCACCACCCAGGCAGTGTGTCCCATACTTCTACATCCTTCCCATCACCCAGTCAGTGTGTCCCATACTTCTACACGCTTCCCACCGCCCAGGCAGTGTGTCCCATACTTCTACACCCTTCCCACCGCCCAGGCAGTGTGTCCCATACTTCTACACCCTTCCCATCACCCAGGCCGTGTGTCCCATACTTCTACACCCTTCCCCACCACCCAGGCAGTGTGTCCCATACTTCTACACCCTTCCCACCGCCCAGGCAGTGTGTCCCATACTTCTACACCTTCCCATCACCCAGGCAGTGTGTCCCATACTTCTACACCCTTCCCACCACCCAGGCAGTGTGTCCCATACTTCTACACCCTTCCCACCACCCAGACAGTGTGTCCCATACTTCTACATCCTTCCCATCACCCAGGCAGTGTGTCCCATACTTCTACACCCTTCCCATCACCCAGGCAGTGTGTCCCATACTTCTACACCCTTCCCCACCACCCAGGCAGTGTGTCCCATACTTCTACACCTTCCCCATCACCCAGGCAGTGTGTCCCATACTTCTACATCCTTCCCACCACCCAGGCAGTGTGTCCCATACTTCTACATTCTTCCCATCACCCAGGCAGTGTGTCCCATACTTCTACATCCTTCCCCCCACCCAGGCAGTCTGTCCCATACTTCTACACCCTTCCCATCACCCAGGCAGTGTGTCCCATACTTCTACACCTTCCCCATCACCCAGGCAGTGTGTCCCGTACTTCTACACCCTTCCCATCACCCAGGCAGTGTGTCCCATACTTCTACACCTTCCCCATCACCCAGGCAGTGTGTCCCATACTTCTACATCCTTCCCACCACCCAGGCAGTGTGTCCCATACTTCTACACCCTTCCCATCACCCAGGCAGTGTGTCCCATACTTCTACATCCTTCCCATCACCCAGGCAGTGTGTCCCATACTTCTACACCCTTCCCATCACCCAGGCAGTGTGTCCCATACTTCTACACCCTTCCCATCACCCAGGCAGTGTGTCCCATACTTCTAAACCCTATCCTCCACCCAGGCAGTGTGTCCCATACTTCTACACCCTTCCCATCACCCAGGCAGTGTGTCCCATACTTCTACACCTTCCCCATCACCCAGGCAGTGTGTCCCATACTTCTACATCCTTCCCACCACCCAGACAGTGTGTCCCATACTTCTACACCTTCCCCATCACCCAGGCAGTGTGTCCCATACTTCTACATCCTTCCCATCACCCAGGCAGTGTGTCCCATACTTCTACATCCTTCCCATCACCCAGGCAGTGTGTCCCATACTTCTACACCCTTCCCATCACCCTGGCAGTGTGTCCCATACTTCTACATTCTTCCCTCCACCCAGGCAGTGTGTCCCATACTTCTACACCTTCCCCATCAACCAGGCAGTGTGTCCCATACTTCTACACCCTTCCCATCACCCAGGCAGTGTGTCCCATACTTCTACACCTTCCCCACCACCCAGGCTGTGTGTCCCATACTTCTACATCCTTCCCATCACCCAGGCAGTGTGTCCCATACTTCTACACCCTTCCCATCACCCAGGCAGTGTGTCCCATACTTCTACACCTTCCCCATCACCCAGGCAGTGTGTCCCATACTTCTACACCCTTCCCACCACCCAGGCAGTGTGTCCCATACTTCTACATCCTTCCCCATCACCCAGGCAGTGTGTCCCATACTTCTACATCCTTCCCATCACCCAGGCAGTGTGTCCCATACTTCTACACCCTTCCCACCACCCAGACAGTGTGTCCCATACTTCTACACCCTTCCCACCACCCAGACAGTGTGTCCCATACTTCTACACCCTTCCCATCATCCAGGCAGTGTGTCCCATACTTCTACACACTTCCCACCACCCAGACAGTGTGTCCCATACTTCTACACCCTTCCCACCACCCAGACAGTGTGTCCCATACTTCTACACCCTTCCCACCACCCAGACAGTGTGTCCCATACTTCTACACCCTTCCCACCACCCAGACAGTGTGTCCCATACTTCTACACCCTTCCCATCACCCAGGCAGTGTGTCCCATACTTCTACACACTTCCCACCACCCAGGCAGTGTGTCCCATACTTCTACATCCTTTCCATCACCCAGGCAGTGTGTCCCATACTTCTACATCCTTTCCATCACCCAGGCAGTGTGTCCCATACTTCTACACCCTTCCCACCACCCAGGCAGTGTGTCCCATACTTCTACACCCTTCCCATCACCCAGGCAGTGTGTCCCATACTTGTACATTCTTCCTACCACCCAGGCAGTGTGTCCCATACTTCTACACCCTTCCCACCACCCAGGCAGTGTATCCCATACTTCTACATCCTTCCCATCACCCAGGCAGTGTGTCCCATACTTCTACACGCTTCCCACCGCCCAGGCAGTGTGTCCCATACTTCTACACGCTTCCCACCGCCCAGGCAGTGTGTCCCATACTTCTACACCCTTCCCCATTACCCAGGCAGTGTGTCCCATACTTCTACACCCTTCCCATCACCCAGGCAGTGTGTCCCATACTTCTACACCCTTCCCATCACCCAGGCAGTGTGTCCCATACTTCTACACCCTTCCCATCACCCAGGCAGTGTGTCCCATACTTCTACACCCTTCCCCACCGCCCAGGCAGTGTGTCCCATACTTCTACACCCTTCCCCATTACCCAGGCAGTGTGTCCCATACTTCTACACCCTTCCCACCGCCCAGGCAGTGTGTCCCATACTTCTACACCCTTCCCATCACCCAGGCAGTGTGTCCCATACTTCTACACCTTCCCATCACCCAGGCAGTGTGTCCCATACTTCTACACCCTTCCCACTACCCAGGCAGTGTGTCCCATACTTCTACACCCTTCCCACCACCCAGACAGTGTGTCCCATACTTCTACACCCTTCCCACCACCCAGACAGTGTGTCCCATACTTCTACATCCTTCCCATCACCCAGGCAGTGTGTCCCATACTTCTACACGCTTCCCACCGCCCAGGCAGTGTGTCCCATACTTCTACACGCTTCCCACCAACCAGGCAGTGTGTCCCATACCTCTACACCCTTCCCCATTACCCAGGCAGTGTGTCCCATACTTCTGCACCCTTCCCACCAGCCAGGCATTGTGTCCCATACTTCTACACCCTTCCCACCGCCCAGGCAGTGTGTCCCATACTTCTACACCCTTCCCCATTACCCAGGCAGTGTGTCCCATACTTCTGCACCCTTCCCACCAGCCAGGCATTGTGTCCCATACTTCTACATCCTTCCCATCACCCAGTCAGTGTGTCCCATACTTCTACACCCTTCCCATCACCCAGTCAGTGTGTCCCATACTTCTGCACCCTTCCCACCGGCCAGGCATTGTGTCCCATACTTCTACATCCTTCCCATCACCCAGGCAGTGTGTCCCATACTTCTACACACTTCCCACCACCCAGGCAGTGTGTCCCATACTTCTACATCCTTCCCATCACCCAGTCAGTGTGTCCCATACTTCTACACCCTTCCCCACCACCCAGGCAGTGTGTCCCATACTTCTACACCCTTCCCACCGCCCAGGCAGTGTGTCCCATACTTCTACACCCTTCCCATCACCCAGGCAGTGTGTCCCATACTTCTACACCTTCCCCATCACCCAGGCAGTGTGTCCCATACTTCTACATCCTTCCCACCACCCAGACAGTGTGTCCCATACTTCTACACCTTCCCCATCACCCAGGCAGTGTGTCCCATACTTCTACACCCTTCCCATCACCCAGGCAGTGTGTCCCATACTTCTACATCCTTCCCATCACCCAGGCAGTGTGTCCCATACTTCTACATCCTTCCCATCACCCAGGCAGTGTGTCCCATACTTCTACACCCTTCCCATCACCCAGGCAGTGTGTCCCATACTTCTACATCCTTCCCGTCACCCAGGCAGTGTGTCCCATACTTCTACATCCTTCCCATCACCCAGGCAGTGTGTCCCATACTTCTACACCCTTCCCATCACCCAGGCAGTGTGTCCCATACTTCTACATCCTTCCCATCACCCAGGCAGTGTGTCCCATACTTCTACATCCTTCCCGTCACCCAGGCAGTGTGTCCCATACTTCTACATCCTTCCCATCACCCAGGCAGTGTGTCCCATACTTCTACACCCTTCCCATCACCCAGGCAGTGTGTCCCATACTTCTACATCCTTCCCATCACCCAGGCAATGTGTCCCATACTTCTACACCCTTCCCGTCACCCAGGCAGTTTGTCCCATACTTCTACACCCTTCCCATCACCCAGACAGTGTGTCCCATACTTCTACAACCTTCCCACCACCCAGACAGTGTGTCCCATACTTCTACACCCTTCCCACCACCCAGACAGTGTGTCCCATACTTCTACACCCTTCCCACCACCCAGACAGTGTGTCCCATACTTCTACACCCTTCCCATCACCCAGGCAGTGTGTCCCATACTTCTACACACTTCCCACCACCCAGGCAGTGTGTCCCATACTTCTACATCCTTTCCATCACCCAGGCAGTGTGTCCCATACTTCTACATCCTTTCCATCACCCAGGCAGTGTGTCCCATACTTCTACACCCTTCCCACCACCCAGGCAGTGTGTCCCATACTTCTACACCCTTCCCATCACCCAGGCAGTGTGTCCCATACTTGTACATTCTTCCTACCACCCAGGCAGTGTGTCCCATACTTCTACACCCTTCCCACCACCCAGGCAGTGTATCCCATACTTCTACATCCTTCCCATCACCCAGGCAGTGTGTCCCATACTTCTACACGCTTCCCACCGCCCAGGCAGTGTGTCCCATACTTCTACACCCTTCCCCATTACCCAGGCAGTGTGTCCCATACTTCTACACGCTTCCCATCACCCAGGCAGTGTGTCCCATACTTCTACACCCTTCCCATCACCCAGGCAGTGTGTCCCATACTTCTACACCCTTCCCATCACCCAGGCAGTGTGTCCCATACTTCTACACCCTTCCCCACCGCCCAGGCAGTGTGTCCCATACTTCTACACCCTTCCCCATTACCCAGGCAGTGTGTCCCATACTTCTACACCCTTCCCACCGCCCAGGCAGTGTGTCCCATACTTCTACACCCTTCCCATCACCCAGGCAGTGTGTCCCATACTTCTACACATTCCCATCACCCAGGCAGTGTGTCCCATACTTCTACACCCTTCCCACCACCCAGGCAGTGTGTCCCATACTTCTACACCCTTCCCACCACCCAGACAGTGTGTCCCATACTTCTACATCCTTCCCATCACCCAGGCAGTGTGTCCCATACTTCTACACGCTTCCCACCGCCCAGGCCGTGTGTCCCATACTTCTACACCCTTCCCCATTACCCAGGCAGTGTGTCCCATACTTCTGCACCCTTCCCACCAGCCAGGCATTGTGTCCCATACTTCTACACCCTTCCCACCGCCCAGGCAGTGTGTCCCATACTTCTACACCCTTCCCCATTACCCAGGCAGTGTGTCCCATACTTCTGCACCCTTCCCACCAGCCAGGCATTGTGTCCCATACTTCTACACCCTTCCCACCAGCCAGGCAGTGTGTCCCATACTTCTACACGCTTCCCACCGCCCAGGCAGTGTGTCCCATACTTCTACACCCTTCCCCATTACCCAGGCAGTGTGTCCCATACTTCTGCACCCTTCCCACCAGCCAGGCATTGTGTCCCATACTTCTACATCCTTCCCATCACCCAGTCAGTGTGTCCCATACTTCTACACCCTTCCCATCACCCAGTCAGTGTGTCCCATACTTCTGCACCCTTCCCACCGGCCAGGCATTGTGTCCCATACTTCTACATCCTTCCCATCACCCAGGCAGTGTGTCCCATACTTCTACACACTTCCCACCACCCAGGCAGTGTGTCCCATACTTCTACATCCTTCCCATCAACCAGTCAGTGTGTCCCATACTTCTACACCCTTCCCCACCACCCAGGCAGTGTGTCCCATACTTCTACACCCTTCCCACCGCCCAGGCAGTGTGTCCCATACTTCTACACCTTCCCATCACCCAGGCAGTGTGTCCCATACTTCTACACCCTTCCCACCACCCAGGCAGTGTGTCCCATACTTCTACACCCTTCCCACCACCCAGACAGTGTGTCCCATACTTCTACACCCTTCCCCATTACCCAGGCAGTGTGTCCCATACTTCTGCACCCTTCCCACCAGCCAGGCATTGTGTCCCATACTTCTACACCCTTCCCACCGCCCAGGCAGTGTGTCCCATACTTCTACACCCTTCCCATCACCCAGGCAGTGTGTCCCATACTTCTACATCCTTCCCATCACCCAGGCAGTGTGTCCCATACTTCTACATCCTTCCCCCCACCCAGGCAGTGTGTCCCATACTTCTACACCCTTCCCATCACCCAGGCAGTGTGTCCCATACTTCTACACCTTCCCCATTACCCAGGCAGTGTGTCCCGTACTTCTACACCCTTCCCATCACCCAGGCAGTGTGTCCCATACTTCTACACCTTCCCCATCACCCAGGCAGTGTGTCCCATACTTCTACATCCTTCCCACCACCCAGGCAGTGTGTCCCATACTTCTACACGCTTCCCCACCACCCAGGCAGTGTGTCCCATACTTCTACACCCTTCCCATCACCCAGGCAGTGTGTCCCATACTTCTACACCCTTCCCATCACCCAGGCAGTGTGTCCCATACTTCTACACCCTTCCCATCACCCAGGCAGTGTGTTTCCCTACTTCTACACCCTTCCCACCACCCAGGCAGTGTGTCCCATACTTCTACACCCTTCCCATCACCCAGGCAGTGTGTCCCATACTTCTACACCCTTCCCATCACCCAGGCAGTGTGTCCCATACTTCTACACCCTTCCCATCACCCAGGCAGTGTGTCCCATACTTCTAAACCCTATCCTCCACCCAGGCAGTGTATCCCATACTTCTACACCCTTCCCACCACCCAGGCAATGTGTCCCGTACTTCTACACCCTTCCCACCACCCAGGCAGTGTGTCCCATACTTCTACACCCTTCCCATCACCCTGGCAGTGTGTCCCATACTTCTACATTCTTCCCTCCACCCAGGCAGTGTGTCCCATACTTCTACACCTTCCCCATCACCCAGGCAGTGTGTCCCATACTTCTACACCCTTCCCATCACCCAGGCAGTGTGTCCCATACTTCTACACCCTTCCCATCACCCTGGCAGTGTGTCCCATACTTCTACATTCTTCCCTCGACCCAGGCAGTGTGTCCCATACTTCTACACCTTCCCCATCACCCAGGCAGTGTGTCCCATACTTCTACACCCTTCCCATCACCCAGGCAGTGTGTCCCATACTTCTACACCTTCCCCACCACCCAGGCAATGTGTCCCATACTTCTACACCCTTCCCGTCACCCAGGCAGTGTGTCCCATACTTCTACACCCTTCCCATCACCCAGACAGTGTGTCCCATACTTCTACACCCTTCCCATCACCCAGGCAGTGTGTCCCATACTTCTACACCCTTCCCGTCACCCAGGCAGTGTGTCCCATACTTCTACACCCTTCCCATCACCCAGACAGTGTGTCCCATACTTCTACACCCTTCCCATCACCCAGGCAGTGTGTCCCATACTTCTACACCCTTCCCACCACCCAGACAGTGTGTCCCATACTTCTACACCCTTCCCACCACCCAGACAGTGTGTCCCATACTTCTACACCCTTCCCATCACCCAGACAGTGTGTCCCATACTTCTACACCCTTCCCACCACCCAGACAGTGTGTCCCATACTTCTACACCCTTCCCATCACCCAGGCAGTGTGTCCCATACTTGTACATTCTTCCTACCACCCAGGCAGTGTGTCCCATACTTCTACACCCTTCCCACCACCCAGGCAGTGTATCCCATACTTCTACATCCTTCCCATCACCCAGGCAGTGTGTCCCATACTTCTACACGCTTCCCACCGCCCAGGCAGTGTGTCCCATACTTCTACACCCTTCCCCATTACCCAGGCAGTGTGTCCCATACTTCTACACGCTTCCCATCACCCAGGCAGTGTGTCCCATACTTCTACACCCTTCCCATCACCCAGGCAGTGTGTCCCATACTTCTACACCCTTCCCATCACCCAGGCAGTGTGTCCCATACTTCTACACCCTTCCCCACCGCCCAGGCAGTGTGTCCCATACTTCTACACCCTTCCCCATTACCCAGGCAGTGTGTCCCATACTTCTACACCCTTCCCACCGCCCAGGCAGTGTGTCCCATACTTCTACACCCTTCCCATCACCCAGGCAGTGTGTCCCATACTTCTACACATTCCCATCACCCAGGCAGTGTGTCCCATACTTCTACACCCTTCCCACCACCCAGGCAGTGTGTCCCATACTTCTACACTCTTCCCACCACCCAGACAGTGTGTCCCATACTTCTACATCCTTCCCATCACCCAGGCAGTGTGTCCCATACTTCTACACGCTTCCCACCGCCCAGGCCGTGTGTCCCATACTTCTACACCCTTCCCCATTACCCAGGCAGTGTGTCCCATACTTCTGCACCCTTCCCACCAGCCAGGCATTGTGTCCCATACTTCTACACCCTTCCCACCGCCCAGGCAGTGTGTCCCATACTTCTACACCCTTCCCCATTACCCAGGCAGTGTGTCCCATACTTCTGCACCCTTCCCACCAGCCAGGCATTGTGTCCCATACTTCTACACCCTTCCCACCAGCCAGGCAGTGTGTCCCATACTTCTACACGCTTCCCACCGCCCAGGCAGTGTGTCCCATACTTCTACACCCTTCCCCATTACCCAGGCAGTGTGTCCCATACTTCTGCACCCTTCCCACCAGCCAGGCATTGTGTCCCATACTTCTACATCCTTCCCATCACCCAGTCAGTGTGTCCCATACTTCTACACCCTTCCCATCACCCAGGCAGTGTGTCCCATACTTCTACACACTTCCCACCACCCAGGCAGTGTGTCCCATACTTCTACACGCTTCCCACCGCCCAGGCCGTGTGTCCCATACTTCTACACCCTTCCCCATTACCCAGGCAGTGTGTCCCATACTTCTACACCTTCCCATCACCCAGGCAGTGTGTCCCATACTTCTACACCCTTCCCACCACCCAGGCAGTGTGTCCCATACTTCTACACCCTTCCCACCACCCAGACAGTGTGTCCCATACTTCTACACCCTTCCCATCACCCAGTCAGTGTGTCCCATACTTCTGCACCCTTCCCACCGGCCAGGCATTGTGTCCCATACTTCTACATCCTTCCCATCACCCAGGCAGTGTGTCCCATACTTCTACACACTTCCCACCACCCAGGCAGTGTGTCCCATACTTCTACATCCTTCCCATCAACCAGTCAGTGTGTCCCATACTTCTACACCCTTCCCCACCACCCAGGCAGTGTGTCCCATACTTCTACACCCTTCCCACCGCCCAGGCAGTGTGTCCCATACTTCTACACCTTCCCATCACCCAGGCAGTGTGTCCCATACTTCTACACCCTTCCCACCACCCAGGCAGTGTGTCCCATACTTCTACACCCTTCCCACCACCCAGACAGTGTGTCCCATACTTCTACACCCTTCCCCATTACCCAGGCAGTGTGTCCCATACTTCTGCACCCTTCCCACCAGCCAGGCATTGTGTCCCATACTTCTACACCCTTCCCACCGCCCAGGCAGTGTGTCCCATACTTCTACACCCTTCCCATCACCCAGGCAGTGTGTCCCATACTTCTACATCCTTCCCATCACCCAGGCAGTGTGTCCCATACTTCTACATCCTTCCCCCCACCCAGGCAGTGTGTCCCATACTTCTACACCCTTCCCATCACCCAGGCAGTGTGTCCCATACTTCTACACCTTCCCCATTACCCAGGCAGTGTGTCCCGTACTTCTACACCCTTCCCATCACCCAGGCAGTGTGTCCCATACTTCTACACCTTCCCCATCACCCAGGCAGTGTGTCCCATACTTCTACATCCTTCCCACCACCCAGTCAGTGTGTCCCATACTTCTACACGCTTCCCCACCACCCAGGCAGTGTGTCCCATACTTCTACACCCTTCCCATCACCCAGGCAGTGTGTCCCATACTTCTACACCCTTCCCATCACCCAGGCAGTGTGTCCCATACTTCTACACCCTTCCCATCACCCAGGCAGTGTGTCCCATACTTCTACACCCTTCCCACCACCCAGGCAGTGTGTCCCATACTTCTACACCCTTCCCATCACCCAGGCAGTGTGTCCCATACTTCTACACCCTTCCCATCACCCAGGCAGTGTGTCCCATACTTCTACACCCTTCCCATCACCCAGGCAGTGTGTCCCATACTTCTAAACCCTATCCTCCACCCAGGCAGTGTATCCCATACTTCTACACCCTTCCCACCACCCAGGCAATGTGTCCCGTACTTCTACACCCTTCCCACCACCCAGGCAGTGTGTCCCATACTTCTACACCCTTCCCATCACCCTGGCAGTGTGTCCCATACTTCTACATTCTTCCCTCCACCCAGGCAGTGTGTCCCATACTTCTACACCTTCCCCATCACCCAGGCAGTGTGTCCCATACTTCTACACCCTTCCCATCACCCAGGCAGTGTGTCCCATACTTCTACACCCTTCCCATCACCCTGGCAGTGTGTCCCATACTTCTACATTCTTCCCTCGACCCAGGCAGTGTGTCCCATACTTCTACACCTTCCCCATCACCCAGGCAGTGTGTCCCATACTTCTACACCCTTCCCATCACCCAGGCAGTGTGTCCCATACTTCTACACCTTCCCCACCACCCAGGCAATGTGTCCCATACTTCTACACCCTTCCCATCACCCAGGCAGTGTGTCCCATACTTCTAAACCCTATCCTCCACCCAGTCAGTGTGTCCCATACTTCTACACCCTTCCCCACCACCCAGGCAGTGTGTCCCATACTTCTACACCCTTCCCACCGCCCAGGCAGTGTGTCCCATACTTCTACACCTTCCCATCACCCAGGCAGTGTGTCCCATACTTCTACACCCTTCCCACCACCCAGGCAGTGTGTCCCATACTTCTACACCCTTCCCACCACCCAGACAGTGTGTCCCATACTTCTACACCCTTCCCCATTACCCAGGCAGTGTGTCCCATACTTCTGCACCCTTCCCACCAGCCAGGCATTGTGTCCCATACTTCTACACCCTTCCCACCGCCCAGGCAGTGTGTCCCATACTTCTACACCCTTCCCATCACCCAGGCAGTGTGTCCCATACTTCTACATCCTTCCCATCACCCAGGCAGTGTGTCCCATACTTCTACATCCTTCCCCCCACCCAGGCAGTGTGTCCCATACTTCTACACCCTTCCCATCACCCAGGCAGTGTGTCCCATACTTCTACACCTTCCCCATTACCCAGGCAGTGTGTCCCGTACTTCTACACCCTTCCCATCACCCAGGCAGTGTGTCCCATACTTCTACACCTTCCCCATTACCCAGGCAGTGTGTCCCATACTTCTACATCCTTCCCACCACCCAGGCAGTGTGTCCCATACTTCTACACGCTTCCCCACCACCCAGGCAGTGTGTCCCATACTTCTACACCCTTCCCATCACCCAGGCAGTGTGTCCCATACTTCTACACCCTTCCCATCACCCAGGCAGTGTGTCCCATACTTCTACACCCTTCCCATCACCCAGGCAGTGTGTCCCATACTTCTACACCCTTCCCACCACCCAGGCAGTGTGTCCCATACTTCTACACCCTTCCCATCACCCAGGCAGTGTGTCCCATACTTCTACACCCTTCCCATCACCCAGGCAGTGTGTCCCATACTTCTACACCCTTCCCATCACCCAGGCAGTGTGTCCCATACTTCTAAACCCTATCCTCCACCCAGGCAGTGTATCCCATACTTCTACACCCTTCCCACCACCCAGGCAATGTGTCCCGTACTTCTACACCCTTCCCACCACCCAGGCAGTGTGTCCCATACTTCTACACCCTTCCCATCACCCTGGCAGTGTGTCCCATACTTCTACATTCTTCCCTCCACCCAGGCAGTGTGTCCCATACTTCTACACCTTCCCCATCACCCAGGCAGTGTGTCCCATACTTCTACACCCTTCCCATCACCCAGGCAGTGTGTCCCATACTTCTACACCCTTCCCATCACCCTGGCAGTGTGTCCCATACTTCTACATTCTTCCCTCGACCCAGGCAGTGTGTCCCATACTTCTACACCTTCCCCATCACCCAGGCAGTGTGTCCCATACTTCTACACCCTTCCCATCACCCAGGCAGTGTGTCCCATACTTCTACACCTTCCCCACCACCCAGGCAATGTGTCCCATACTTCTACACCCTTCCCGTCACCCAGGCAGTGTGTCCCATACTTCTACACCCTTCCCATCACCCAGACAGTGTGTCCCATACTTCTACACCCTTCCCATCACCCAGGCAGTGTGTCCCATACTTCTACACCCTTCCCGTCACCCAGGCAGTGTGTCCCATACTTCTACACCCTTCCCATCACCCAGACAGTGTGTCCCATACTTCTACACCCTTCCCATCACCCAGGCAGTGTGTCCCATACTTCTACACCCTTCCCACCACCCAGACAGTGTGTCCCATACTTCTACACCCTTCCCACCACCCAGACAGTGTGTCCCATACTTCTACACCCTTCCCATCACCCAGACAGTGTGTCCCATACTTCTACACCCTTCCCACCACCCAGACAGTGTGTCCCATACTTCTACACCCTTCCCATCACCCAGGCAGTGTGTCCCATACTTGTACATTCTTCCTACCACCCAGGCAGTGTGTCCCATACTTCTACACCCTTCCCACCACCCAGGCAGTGTATCCCATACTTCTACATCCTTCCCATCACCCAGGCAGTGTGTCCCATACTTCTACACGCTTCCCACCGCCCAGGCAGTGTGTCCCATACTTCTACACCCTTCCCCATTACCCAGGCAGTGTGTCCCATACTTCTACACGCTTCCCATCACCCAGGCAGTGTGTCCCATACTTCTACACCCTTCCCATCACCCAGGCAGTGTGTCCCATACTTCTACACCCTTCCCCACCGCCCAGGCAGTGTGTCCCATACTTCTACACCCTTCCCCATTACCCAGGCAGTGTGTCCCATACTTCTACACCCTTCCCACCGCCCAGGCAGTGTGTCCCATACTTCTACACCCTTCCCATCACCCAGGCAGTGTGTCCCATACTTCTACACATTCCCATCACCCAGGCAGTGTGTCCCATACTTCTACACCCTTCCCACCACCCAGGCAGTGTGTCCCATACTTCTACACCCTTCCCACCACCCAGACAGTGTGTCCCATACTTCTACATCCTTCCCATCACCCAGGCAGTGTGTCCCATACTTCTACACGCTTCCCACCGCCCAGGCCGTGTGTCCCATACTTCTACACCCTTCCCCATTACCCAGGCAGTGTGTCCCATACTTCTGCACCCTTCCCACCAGCCAGGCATTGTGTCCCATACTTCTACACCCTTCCCACCGCCCAGGCAGTGTGTCCCATACTTCTACACCCTTCCCCATTACCCAGGCAGTGTGTCCCATACTTCTGCACCCTTCCCACCAGCCAGGCATTGTGTCCCATACTTCTACACCCTTCCCACCAGCCAGGCAGTGTGTCCCATACTTCTACACGCTTCCCACCGCCCAGGCAGTGTGTCCCATACTTCTACACCCTTCCCCATTACCCAGGCAGTGTGTCCCATACTTCTGCACCCTTCCCACCAGCCAGGCATTGTGTCCCATACTTCTACATCCTTCCCATCACCCAGTCAGTGTGTCCCATACTTCTACACCCTTCCCATCACCCAGTCAGTGTGTCCCATACTTCTGCACCCTTCCCACCGGCCAGGCATTGTGTCCCATACTTCTACATCCTTCCCATCACCCAGGCAGTGTGTCCCATACTTCTACACACTTCCCACCACCCAGGCAGTGTGTCCCATACTTCTACATCCTTCCCATCAACCAGTCAGTGTGTCCCATACTTCTACACCCTTCCCCACCACCCAGGCAGTGTGTCCCATACTTCTACACCCTTCCCACCGCCCAGGCAGTGTGTCCCATACTTCTACACCTTCCCATCACCCAGGCAGTGTGTCCCATACTTCTACACCCTTCCCACCACCCAGGCAGTGTGTCCCATACTTCTACACCCTTCCCACCACCCAGACAGTGTGTCCCATACTTCTACACCCTTCCCCATTACCCAGGCAGTGTGTCCCATACTTCTGCACCCTTCCCACCAGCCAGGCATTGTGTCCCATACTTCTACACCCTTCCCACCGCCCAGGCAGTGTGTCCCATACTTCTACACCCTTCCCATCACCCAGGCAGTGTGTCCCATACTTCTACATCCTTCCCATCACCCAGGCAGTGTGTCCCATACTTCTACATCCTTCCCCCCACCCAGGCAGTGTGTCGCATACTTCTACACCCTTCCCATCACCCAGGCAGTGTGTCCCATACTTCTACACCTTCCCCATTACCCAGGCAGTGTGTCCCATACTTCTACACCCTTCCCATCACCCAGGCAGTGTGTCCCATACTTCTACACCTTCCCCATCACCCAGGCAGTGTGTCCCATACTTCTACATCCTTCCCACCACCCAGACAGTGTGTCCCATACTTCTACACGCTTCCCCACCACCCAGGCAGTGTGTCCCATACTTCTACACCCTTCCCATCACCCAGGCAGTGTGTCCCATACTTCTACACCCTTCCCATCACCCAGGCAGTGTGTCCCATACTTCTACACCCTTCCCATCACCCAGGCAGTGTGTCCCATACTTCTACACCCTTCCCACCACCCAGGCAGTGTGTCCCATACTTCTACACCCTTCCCATCACCCAGGCAGTGTGTCCCATACTTCTACACCCTTCCCATCACCCAGGCAGTGTGTCCCATACTTCTACACCCTTCCCATCACCCAGGCAGTGTGTCCCATACTTCTAAACCCTATCCTCCACCCAGGCAGTGTATCCCATACTTCTACACCCTTCCCACCACCCAGGCAATGTGTCCCGTACTTCTACACCCTTCCCACCACCCAGGCAGTGTGTCCCATACTTCTACACCCTTCCCATCACCCTGGCAGTGTGTCCCATACTTCTACATTCTTCCCTCCACCCAGGCAGTGTGTCCCATACTTCTACACCTTCCCCATCACCCAGGCAGTGTGTCCCATACTTCTACACCCTTCCCATCACCCAGGCAGTGTGTCCCATACTTCTACACCCTTCCCATCACCCTGGCAGTGTGTCCCATACTTCTACATTCTTCCCTCGACCCAGGCAGTGTGTCCCATACTTCTACACCTTCCCCATCACCCAGGCAGTGTGTCCCATACTTCTACACCCTTCCCATCACCCAGGCAGTGTGTCCCATACTTCTACACCTTCCCCACCACCCAGGCAATGTGTCCCATACTTCTACACCCTTCCCGTCACCCAGGCAGTGTGTCCCATACTTCTACACCCTTCCCATCACCCAGACAGTGTGTCCCATACTTCTACACCCTTCCCATCACCCAGGCAGTGTGTCCCATACTTCTACACCCTTCCCGTCACCCAGGCAGTGTGTCCCATACTTCTACACCCTTCCCATCACCCAGACAGTGTGTCCCATACTTCTACACCCTTCCCATCACCCAGGCAGTGTGTCCCATACTTCTACACCCTTCCCACCACCCAGACAGTGTGTCCCATACTTCTACACCCTTCCCACCACCCAGACAGTGTGTCCCATACTTCTATACCCTTCCCATCACCCAGACAGTGTGTCCCATACTTCTACACCCTTCCCACCACCCAGACAGTCAGTCCCATACTTCTACAACCTTCCCACCACCCAGACAGTGTGTCCCATACTTCTACACCCTTCCCACCACCCAGACAGTGTGTCCCATACTTCTACACCCTTCCCATCACCCAGGCAGTGTGTCCCATACTTCTACACCCTTCCCATCACCCAGGCAGTGTGTCCCATACTTCTACACCCTTCCCATCACCCAGGCTGTGTGTCCCATACTTCTACACCCTTCCCATCACCCAGGCAGTGTGTCCCATACTTCTACACACTTCCCACCACCCAGGCAGTGTGTCCCATACTTCTACATCCTTTCCATCACCCAGGCAGTGTGTCCCATACTTCTACATCCTTTCCATCACCAAGGCAGTGTGTCCCATACTTCTACACGCTTCCCACCACCCAGGCAGTGTGTCCCATACTTCTACACCCTTCCCATCACCCAGGCAGTGTGTCCCATACTTATACATTCTTCCTACCACCCAGGCAGTGTGTCCCATACTTCTACACCCTTCCCACCACCCAGGCAGTGTGTCCCATACTTCTACATCCTTCCCATCACCCAGGCAGTGTGTCCCATACTTCTACACGCTTCCCACCGCCCAGGCAGTGTGTCCCATACTTCTACACCCTTCCCCATTACCCAGGCAGTGTGTCCCATACTTCTACACCCTTCCCATCACCCAGGCAGTGTGTCCCATACTTCTACACCCTTCCCATCACCCAGGCAGTGTGTCCCATACTTCTACACCCTTCCCATCACCCAGGCAGTGTGTCCCATACTTCTACACCCTTCCCCACCGACCAGGCAGTGTGTCCCATACTTCTACACCCTTCCCCATTACCCAGGCAGTGTGTCCCATACTTCTACACCCTTCCCACCGCCCAGGCAGTGTGTCCCATACTTCTACACCCTTCCCATCACCCAGGCAGTGTGTCCCATACTTCTACACCCTTCCCCACCACCCAGGCAGTGTGTCCCATACTTCTACACCCTTCCCACCGCCCAGGTAGTGTGTCCCATACTTCTACACCTTCCCATCACCCAGGCAGTGTGTCCCATACTTCTACACCCTTCCCACCACCCAGGCAGTGTGTCCCATACTTCTGCACCCTTCCCACAAGCCAGGCAGTGTGTCCCATACTTCTACATCCTTCCCATCACCCAGGCAGTGTGTCCCATACTTCTACACCCTTCCCATCACCCAGTCAGTGTGTCCCATACTTCTGCACCCTTCCCACCAGCCAGGCATTGTGTCCCATACTTCTACATCCTTCCCATCACCCAGTCAGTGTGTCCCATACTTCTACACCCTTCCCATCACCCAGTCAGTGTGTCCCATACTTCTGCACCCTTCCCACCAGGCAGGCATTGTGTCCCATACTTCTACATCCTTCCCATCACCCAGGCAGTGTGTCCCATACTTCTACACACTTCCCACCACCCAGGCAGTGTGTCCCATACTTCTACATCCTTCCCATCACCCAGTCAGTGTGTCCCATACTTCTACACGCTTCCCACCGCCCAGGCAGTGTGTCCCATACTTCTACACCCTTCCCACCGCCCAGGCAGTGTGTCCCATACTTCTACACCCTTCCCATCACCCAGGCAGTGTGTCCCATACTTCTACACCCTTCCCCACCACCCAGGCAGTGTGTCCCATACTTCTACACCCTTCCCACCGCCCAGGCAGTGTGTCCCATACTTCTACACCTTCCCATCACCCAGGCAGTGTGTCCCATACTTCTACACCCTTCCCACCACCCAGGCAGTGTGTCCCATACTTCTACACCCTTCCCACCACCCAGACAGTGTGTCCCATACTTCTACATCCTTCCCATCACCCAGGCAGTGTGTCCCATACTTCTACACCCTTCCCATCACCCAGGCAGTGTGTCCCATACTTCTACACCCTTCCCCACCACCCAGGCAGTGTGTCCCATACTTCTACACCTTCCCCATCACCCAGGCAGTGTGTCCCATACTTCTACATCCTTCCCACCACCCAGGCAGTGTGTCCCATACTTCTACATTCTTCCCATCACCCAGGCAGTGTGTCCCATACTTCTACATCCTTCCCCCCACCCAGGCAGTGTGTCCCATACTTCTACACCCTTCCCATCACCCAGGCAGTGTGTCCCATACTTCTACACCTTCCCCATCACCCAGGCAGTGTGTCCCGTACTTCTACACCCTTCCCATCACCCAGGCAGTGTGTCCCATACTTCTACACCTTCCCCATCACCCAGGCAGTGTGTCCCATACTTCTACATCCTTCCCACCACCCAGGCAGTGTGTCCCATACTTCTACACCCTTCCCATCACCCAGGCAGTGTGTCCCATACTTCTACATCCTTCCCATCACCCAGGCAGTGTGTCCCATACTTCTACACCCTTCCCATCACCCAGGCAGTGTGTCCCATACTTCTACACCCTTCCCATCACCCAGGCAGTGTGTCCCATACTTCTAAACCCTATCCTCCACCCAGGCAGTGTGTCCCATACTTCTACACCCTTCCCATCACCCAGGCAGTGTGTCCCATACTTCTACACCTTCCCCATCACCCAGGCAGTGTGTCCCATACTTCTACATCCTTCCCACCACCCAGACAGTGTGTCCCATACTTCTACACCTTCCCCATCACCCAGGCAGTGTGTCCCATACTTCTACACCCTTCCCATCACCCAGGCAGTGTGTCCCATACTTCTACACCTTCCCCACCACCCAGGCTGTGTGTCCCATACTTCTACATCCTTCCCATCACCCAGGCAGTGTGTCCCATACTTCTACACCCTTCCCATCACCCAGGCAGTGTGTCCCATACTTCTACACACTTCCCACCACCCAGGCAGTGTGTCCCATACTTCTACATCCTTCCCATCAACCAGTCAGTGTGTCCCATACTTCTACACCCTTCCCCACCACCCAGGCAGTGTGTCCCATACTTCTACACCCTTCCCACCGCCCAGGCAGTGTGTCCCATACTTCTACACCTTCCCATCACCCAGGCAGTGTGTCCCATACTTCTACACCCTTCCCACCACCCAGGCAGTGTGTCCCATACTTCTACACCCTTCCCACCACCCAGACAGTGTGTCCCATACTTCTACACCCTTCCCCATTACCCAGGCAGTGTGTCCCATACTTCTGCACCCTTCCCACCAGCCAGGCATTGTGTCCCATACTTCTACACCCTTCCCACCGCCCAGGCAGTGTGTCCCATACTTCTACACCCTTCCCATCACCCAGGCAGTGTGTCCCATACTTCTACATCCTTCCCATCACCCAGGCAGTGTGTCCCATACTTCTACATCCTTCCCCCCACCCAGGCAGTGTGTCCCATACTTCTACACCCTTCCCATCACCCAGGCAGTGTGTCCCATACTTCTACACCTTCCCCATTACCCAGGCAGTGTGTCCCATACTTCTACACCCTTCCCATCACCCAGGCAGTGTGTCCCATACTTCTACACCTTCCCCATCACCCAGGCAGTGTGTCCCATACTTCTACATCCTTCCCACCACCCAGGCAGTGTGTCCCATACTTCTACACGCTTCCCCACCACCCAGGCAGTGTGTCCCATACTTCTACACCCTTCCCATCACCCAGGCAGTGTGTCCCATACTTCTACACCCTTCCCATCACCCAGGCAGTGTGTCCCATACTTCTACACCCTTCCCATCACCCAGGCAGTGTGTCCCATACTTCTACACCCTTCCCACCACCCAGGCAGTGTGTCCCATACTTCTACACCCTTCCCATCACCCAGGCAGTGTGTCCCATACTTCTACACCCTTCCCATCACCCAGGCAGTGTGTCCCATACTTCTACACCCTTCCCATCACCCAGGCAGTGTGTCCCATACTTCTAAACCCTATCCTCCACCCAGGCAGTGTATCCCATACTTCTACACCCTTCCCACCACCCAGGCAATGTGTCCCGTACTTCTACACCCTTCCCACCACCCAGGCAGTGTGTCCCATACTTCTACACCCTTCCCATCACCCTGGCAGTGTGTCCCATACTTCTACATTCTTCCCTCCACCCAGGCAGTGTGTCCCATACTTCTACACCTTCCCCATCACCCAGGCAGTGTGTCCCATACTTCTACACCCTTCCCATCACCCAGGCAGTGTGTCCCATACTTCTACACCCTTCCCATCACCCTGGCAGTGTGTCCCATACTTCTACATTCTTCCCTCGACCCAGGCAGTGTGTCCCATACTTCTACACCTTCCCCATCACCCAGGCAGTGTGTCCCATACTTCTACACCCTTCCCATCACCCAGGCAGTGTGTCCCATACTTCTACACCTTCCCCACCACCCAGGCAATGTGTCCCATACTTCTACACCCTTCCCGTCACCCAGGCAGTGTGTCCCATACTTCTACACCCTTCCCATCACCCAGACAGTGTGTCCCATACTTCTACACCCTTCCCATCACCCAGGCAGTGTGTCCCATACTTCTACACCCTTCCCGTCACCCAGGCAGTGTGTCCCATACTTCTACACCCTTCCCATCACCCAGACAGTGCGTCCCATACTTCTACACCCTTCCCATCACCCAGGCAGTGTGTCCCATACTTCTACACCCTTCCCACCACCCAGACAGTGTGTCCCATACTTCTACACCCTTCCCACCACCCAGACAGTGTGTCCCATACTTCTATACCCTTCCCATCACCCAGACAGTGTGTCCCATACTTCTACACCCTTCCCACCACCCAGACAGTCAGTCCCATACTTCTACAACCTTCCCACCACCCAGACAGTGTGTCCCATACTTCTACACCCTTCCCACCACCCAGACAGTGTGTCCCATACTTCTACACCCTTCCCATCACCCAGGCAGTGTGTCCCATACTTCTACACCCTTCCCATCACCCAGGCAGTGTGTCCCATACTTCTACACCCTTCCCATCACCCAGGCTGTGTGTCCCATACTTCTACACCCTTCCCATCACCCAGGCAGTGTGTCCCATACTTCTACACACTTCCCACCACCCAGGCAGTGTGTCCCATACTTCTACATCCTTTCCATCACCCAGGCAGTGTGTCCCATACTTCTACATCCTTTCCATCACCAAGGCAGTGTGTCCCATACTTCTACACGCTTCCCACCACCCAGGCAGTGTGTCCCATACTTCTACACCCTTCCCATCACCCAGGCAGTGTGTCCCATACTTATACATTCTTCCTACCACCCAGGCAGTGTGTCCCATACTTCTACACCCTTCCCACCACCCAGGCAGTGTGTCCCATACTTCTACATCCTTCCCATCACCCAGGCAGTGTGTCCCATACTTCTACACGCTTCCCACCGCCCAGGCAGTGTGTCCCATACTTCTACACCCTTCCCCATTACCCAGGCAGTGTGTCCCATACTTCTACACCCTTCCCATCACCCAGGCAGTGTGTCCCATACTTCTACACCCTTCCCATCACCCAGGCAGTGTGTCCCATACTTCTACACCCTTCCCATCACCCAGGCAGTGTGTCCCATACTTCTACACCCTTCCCCACCGACCAGGCAGTGTGTCCCATACTTCTACACCCTTCCCCATTACCCAGGCAGTGTGTCCCATACTTCTACACCCTTCCCACCGCCCAGGCAGTGTGTCCCATACTTCTACACCCTTCCCATCACCCAGGCAGTGTGTCCCATACTTCTACACCCTTCCCCACCACCCAGGCAGTGTGTCCCATACTTCTACACCCTTCCCACCGCCCAGGTAGTGTGTCCCATACTTCTACACCTTCCCATCACCCAGGCAGTGTGTCCCATACTTCTACACCCTTCCCACCACCCAGGCAGTGTGTCCCATACTTCTGCACCCTTCCCACCAGCCAGGCAGTGTGTCCCATACTTCTACATCCTTCCCATCACCCAGGCAGTGTGTCCCATACTTCTACACCCTTCCCATCACCCAGTCAGTGTGTCCCATACTTCTGCACCCTTCCCACCAGCCAGGCATTGTGTCCCATACTTCTACATCCTTCCCATCACCCAGTCAGTGTGTCCCATACTTCTACACCCTTCCCATCACCCAGTCAGTGTGTCCCATACTTCTGCACCCTTCCCACCAGGCAGGCATTGTGTCCCATACTTCTACATCCTTCCCATCACCCAGGCAGTGTGTCCCATACTTCTACACACTTCCCACCACCCAGGCAGTGTGTCCCATACTTCTACATCCTTCCCATCACCCAGTCAGTGTGTCCCATACTTCTACACGCTTCCCACCGCCCAGGCAGTGTGTCCCATACTTCTACACCCTTCCCACCGCCCAGGCAGTGTGTCCCATACTTCTACACCCTTCCCATCACCCAGGCAGTGTGTCCCATACTTCTACACCCTTCCCCACCACCCAGGCAGTGTGTCCCATACTTCTACACCCTTCCCACCGCCCAGGCAGTGTGTCCCATACTTCTACACCTTCCCATCACCCAGGCAGTGTGTCCCATACTTCTACACCCTTCCCACCACCCAGGCAGTGTGTCCCATACTTCTACACCCTTCCCACCACCCAGACAGTGTGTCCCATACTTCTACATCCTTCCCATCACCCAGGCAGTGTGTCCCATACTTCTACACCCTTCCCATCACCCAGGCAGTGTGTCCCATACTTCTACACCCTTCCCCACCACCCAGGCAGTGTGTCCCATACTTCTACACCTTCCCCATCACCCAGGCAGTGTGTCCCATACTTCTACATCCTTCCCACCACCCAGGCAGTGTGTCCCATACTTCTACATTCTTCCCATCACCCAGGCAGTGTGTCCCATACTTCTACATCCTTCCCCCCACCCAGGCAGTGTGTCCCATACTTCTACACCCTTCCCATCACCCAGGCAGTGTGTCCCATACTTCTACACCTTCCCCATCACCCAGGCAGTGTGTCCCGTACTTCTACACCCTTCCCATCACCCAGGCAGTGTGTCCCATACTTCTACACCTTCCCCATCACCCAGGCAGTGTGTCCCATACTTCTACATCCTTCCCACCACCCAGGCAGTGTGTCCCATACTTCTACACCCTTCCCATCACCCAGGCAGTGTGTCCCATACTTCTACATCCTTCCCATCACCCAGGCAGTGTGTCCCATACTTCTACACCCTTCCCATCACCCAGGCAGTGTGTCCCATACTTCTACACCCTTCCCATCACCCAGGCAGTGTGTCCCATACTTCTAAACCCTATCCTCCACCCAGGCAGTGTGTCCCATACTTCTACACCCTTCCCATCACCCAGGCAGTGTGTCCCATACTTCTACACCTTCCCCATCACCCAGGCAGTGTGTCCCATACTTCTACATCCTTCCCACCACCCAGACAGTGTGTCCCATACTTCTACACCTTCCCCATCACCCAGGCAGTGTGTCCCATACTTCTACACCCTTCCCATCACCCAGGCAGTGTGTCCCATACTTCTACACCTTCCCCACCACCCAGGCTGTGTGTCCCATACTTCTACATCCTTCCCATCACCCAGGCAGTGTGTCCCATACTTCTACACCCTTCCCATCACCCAGGCAGTGTGTCCCATACTTCTACACCTTCCCCATCACCCAGGCAGTGTGTCCCATACTTCTACACCCTTCCCACCACCCAGGCAGTGTGTCCCATACTTCTACATCCTTCCCCATCACCCAGGCAGTGTGTCCCATACTTCTACATCCTTCCCATCACCCAGGCAGTGTGTCCCATACTTCTACACCCTTCCCACCACCCAGACAGTGTGTCCCATACTTCTACACCCTTCCCACCACCCAGACAGTGTGTCCCATACTTCTACACCCTTCCCATCATCCAGGCAGTGTGTCCCATACTTCTACACACTTCCCACCACCCAGACAGTGTGTCCCATACTTCTACACCCTTCCCACCACCCAGACAGTGTGTCCCATACTTCTACACCCTTCCCACCACCCAGACAGTGTGTCCCATACTTCTACACCCTTCCCACCACCCAGACAGTGTGTCCCATACTTCTACACCCTTCCCATCACCCAGGCAGTGTGTCCCATACTTCTACACACTTCCCACCACCCAGGCAGTGTGTCCCATACTTCTACATCCTTTCCATCACCCAGGCAGTGTGTCCCATACTTCTACATCCTTTCCATCACCCAGGCAGTGTGTCCCATACTTCTACACCCTTCCCACCACCCAGGCAGTGTGTCCCATACTTCTACACCCTTCCCATCACCCAGGCAGTGTGTCCCATACTTGTACATTCTTCCTACCACCCAGGCAGTGTGTCCCATACTTCTACACCCTTCCCACCACCCAGGCAGTGTATCCCATACTTCTACATCCTTCCCATCACCCAGGCAGTGTGTCCCATACTTCTACACGCTTCCCACCGCCCAGGCAGTGTGTCCCATACTTCTACACGCTTCCCACCGCCCAGGCAGTGTGTCCCATACTTCTACACCCTTCCCCATTACCCAGGCAGAGTGTCCCATACTTCTACACCCTTCCCATCACCCAGGCAGTGTGTCCCATACTTCTACACCCTTCCCATCACCCAGGCAGTGTGTCCCATACTTCTACACCCTTCCCATCACCCAGGCAGTGTGTCCCATACTTCTACACCCTTCCCCACCGCCCAGGCAGTGTGTCCCATACTTCTACACCCTTCCCACCACCCAGGCAGTGTGTCCCATACTTCTACACCCTTCCCACCACCCAGACAGTGTGTCCCATACTTCTACATCCTTCCCATCACCCAGGCAGTGTGTCCCATACTTCTACACGCTTCCCACCGCCCAGGCAGTGTGTCCCATACTTCTACACCCTTCCCCATTACCCAGGCAGTGTGTCCCATACTTCTGCACCCTTCCCACCAGCCAGGCATTGTGTCCCATACTTCTACACCCTTCCCACCGCCCAGGCAGTGTGTCCCATACTTCTACACCCTTCCCCATTACCCAGGCAGTGTGTCCCATACTTCTGCACCCTTCCCACCAGCCAGGCATTGTGTCCCATACTTCTACATCCTTCCCATCACCCAGTCAGTGTGTCCCATACTTCTACACCCTTCCCATCACCCAGTCAGTGTGTCCCATTCTTCTGCACCCTTCCCACCGGCCAGGCATTGTGTCCCATACTTCTACATCCTTCCCATCACCCAGGCAGTGTGTCCCATACTTCTACACACTTCCCACCACCAAGGCAGTGTGTCCCATACTTCTACATCCTTCCCATCACCCAGTCAGTGTGTCCCATACTTCTACACCCTTCCCCACCACCCAGGCAGTGTGTCCCATACTTCTACACCTTCCCATCACCCAGGCAGTGTGTCCCATACTTCTACACCCTTCCCACCACCCAGGCAGTGTGTCCCATACTTCTACACCCTTCCCACCACCCAGACAGTGTGTCCCATACTTCTACACCCTTCCCCATTACCCAGGCAGTGTGTCCCATACTTCTGCACCCTTCCCACCAGCCAGGCATTGTGTCCATACTTCTACACCCTTCCCACCGCCCAGGCAGTGTGTCCCATACTTCTACACCCTTCCCATCACCCAGGCAGTGTGTCCCATACTTCTACATCCTTCCCATCACCCAGGCAGTGTGTCCCATACTTCTACATCCTTCCCACCACCCAGGCAGTGTGTCCCATACTTCTACATCCTTCCCACCACCCAGGCAGTGTGTCCCATACTTCTACACGCTTCCCATCACCCAGGTAGTGTGTCTCATACTTCTACACACTTCCCACCACCCAGGCAGTGTGTCCCATACTTCTACACCCTTCCCACCACCCAGGCAGTGTGTCCCATACTTCTACACCCTTCCCATCACCCAGGCAGTGTGTCCCAAACTTCTACACCCTTCCCACCACCCAGGCAGTGTGTCCCATACTTCTACAACCTTCCCACCACCCAGGCAGTGTGTCCCATACTTCTACACCCTTCCCACCACCCAGGCAGTGTGTCCCATACTTCTACAACATTCCCACCACCCAGGCAGTGTGTCCCATACATCTACATCCTTCCCACCACCCAGGCAGTGTGTCCCATACTTCTACATCCTTCCCCACCACCCAGGCAGTGTGTCCCATACTTCTACACCCTTCCCATCACCCAGGCAGTGTGTCCCATACTTCTACATCCTTCCCCACCACCCAGGCAGTGTGTCCCATACTTCTACACCCTTCCCATCACCCAGGCAGTGTGTCCCATACTTCTACAACCTTCCCACCACCCAGGCAGTGTGTCCCATACTTCTACAACCTTCCCACCACCCAGGCAGTGTGTCCCATACATCTACATCCTTCCCACCACCCAGGCAGTGTGTCCCATACTTCTACATCGTTCCCCACCACCCAGGCAGTGTGTCCCATACTTCTACATCCTTCCCACCACCCAGGCTGTGTGTCCCGTACTTCTACACCTTCCCACCACCCAGGCAGTGTGTCCCATTCTTCTACACCTTCCCACCACCCAGGCAGTGTGTCCCATACTTCTACACCTTCCCATCACCCAGGCTGTGTGTCCCATACTTCTACACCCTTCCCAGCACCCAGGCAGTGTGTCCCATACTTCTACACCCTTCCCACCACCCAGGCAGTGTGTCCCATTCTTCTACACCTTCCGACCACCCAGGCAGTGTGTCCCATACATCTACATCCTTCCCATCACCCAGGCAGTGTATCCCATACTTCTACACCCTTCCCATCACCCAGGCAGTGTGTCCCATACTTCTACATCCTTTCCATCACCCAGGCAGTGTGTCCCATACTTCTACACCCTTCCCCATTACCCAGGCAGTGTGTCCCATACTTCTACACCCTTCCCACCGCCCAGGCAGTGTGTCCTATACTTCTACACCCTTCCCATCACCCAGGCAGTGTGTCCCATACTTCTACACCCTTCCCCACCACCCAGGCAGTGTGTCCCATACTTCTACACCCTTCCCATCACCCCGTCAGTGTGTCCCATACTTCTACACCCTTCCCACCAGCCTGTCAGTGTGTCCCATACTTCTACACACTTCCCACCACCCAGGCAGTATGTCCAATACTTCTACACCAATACCACCACTCAGGCAGTGTGTCCCATACTTCTACCTCCTTCCCATCACCCAGGCAATGTGTCCCATACTTCTACACCTTCCCCATCACCCAGTCAGTGTGTCCCATACTTCTACACCCTTCCCACGACCCAGTCAGTGTGTCCCATATTTCTGCACCCTGCCCACCACCCAGGCAGTGTGTCCCATACTTCTACACCCTTCCAATTCATCCAGGCAGTGTGTCCCGTATTTCTACACCCTTCCCACCACCCAGGCAGTGTGTCCCATACTTCTACATCCTTCCCATCTCCCAGGCAGTGTATCCCGTACTTCTACACGCTTCCCATCACCCAGGCAGTGTGTCCCATACTTCTACACCCTTCCCACCACCCAGGCAGTGTGTCCCGTACTTCTACATTCTTCCCATCACCCAGGCAGTGTGTCCCATACTTCTGCATCCTTCCCATCACCCAGGCAGTGTGTCCCATACTTCTACACCCTTCCCACCACCCAGGCAGTGTGTCCCATACTTCTACATCCTTCCCATCACCCAGGCAGTGTGTCCCATACTTCTACATCCTTCCCACCATCCAGGCAGTGTGTCCAACACTTCTACATCCTTCCCACCAACCAGGCAGTGTGTCCCATACTTCTACACACTCCCCACCACCCAGGCAGTGTGTCCCATACTTCTACATCCTTCCCACCATCCAGGCAGTGTGTCCAACACTTCTACATCCTTCCCATCACCCAGGCAGTGTGTCCCATACTTCTACACCCTTCCCATCACCCAGTCAGTGTGTCCCATACTTCTACACCCTTCCCATGACCCAGTCAGTGTGTCCCATACTTCTACACCCTTCCCACCACCCAGGCAGTGTGTCCCATACTTCTACACCCTTCCCACCACCCAGGCAGTGTGTCCCATACTTCTACACCTTCCCGTCACCCAGGCAGTGTGTCGCATACTTCTACATCCTTCCCACCATCCAGACAGTGTGTCCCATACTTCTACACCCTTCCCACCACCCAGACAGTGTGTCCCATACTTCTACACCCTTCCCACCACCCAGACAGTGTGTCCCATACTTCTACACCCTTCCCACCACCCAGACAGTGTGTCCCATACTTCTACACCCTTCCCATCACCCAGGCAGTGTGTCCCATACTTCTACACACTTCCCACCACCCAGGCAGTGTGTCCCATACTTCTACATCCTTTCCATCACCCAGGCAGTGTGTCCCATACTTCTACATCCTTTCCATCACCCAGGCAGTGTGTCCCATACTTCTACACCCTTCCCACCACCCAGGCAGTGTGTCCCATACTTCTACACCCTTCCCATCACCCAGGCAGTGTGTCCCATACTTGTACATTCTTCCTACCACCCAGGCAGTGTGTCCCATACTTCTACACCCTTCCCACCACCCAGGCAGTGTATCCCATACTTCTACATCCTTCCCATCACCCAGGCAGTGTGTCCCATACTTCTACACGCTTCCCACCGCCCAGGCAGTGTGTCCCATACTTCTACACGCTTCCCACCGCCCAGGCAGTGTGTCCCATACTTCTACACCCTTCCCCATTACCCAGGCAGTGTGTCCCATACTTCTACACCCTTCCCATCACCCAGGCAGTGTGTCCCATACTTCTACACCCTTCCCATCACCCAGGCAGTGTGTCCCATACTTCTACACCCTTCCCATCACCCAGGCAGTGTGTCCCATACTTCTACACCCTTCCCCACCGCCCAGGCAGTGTGTCCCATACTTCTACACCCTTCCCACCACCCAGGCAGTGTGTCCCATACTTCTACACCCTTCCCACCACCCAGACAGTGTGTCCCATACTTCTACACCCTTCCCATCACCCAGGCAGTGTGTCCCATACTTCTACACCCTTCCCCACCGCCCAGGCAGTGTGTCCCATACTTCTACACCCTTCCCCATTACCCAGGCAGTGTGTCCCATACTTCTGCACCCTTCCCACCAGCCAGGCATTGTGTCCCATACTTCTACACCCTTCCCACCGCCCAGGCAGTGTGTCCCATACTTCTACACCCTTCCCCATTACCCAGGCAGTGTGTCCCATACTTCTGCACCCTTCCCACCAGCCAGGCATTGTGTCCCATACTTCTACATCCTTCCCATCACCCAGTCAGTGTGTCCCATACTTCTACACCCTTCCCATCACCCAGTCAGTGTGTCCCATTCTTCTGCACCCTTCCCACCGGCCAGGCATTGTGTCCCATACTTCTACATCCTTCCCATCACCCAGGCAGTGTGTCCCATACTTCTACACACTTCCCACCACCAAGGCAGTGTGTCCCATACTTCTACATCCTTCCCATCACCCAGTCAGTGTGTCCCATACTTCTACACCCTTCCCCACCACCCAGGCAGTGTGTCCCATACTTCTACACCTTCCCATCACCCAGGCAGTGTGTCCCATACTTCTACACCCTTCCCACCACCCAGGCAGTGTGTCCCATACTTCTACACCCTTCCCACCACCCAGACAGTGTGTCCCATACTTCTACACCCTTCCCCATTACCCAGGCAGTGTGTCCCATACTTCTGCACCCTTCCCACCAGCCAGGCATTGTGTCCATACTTCTACACCCTTCCCACCGCCCAGGCAGTGTGTCCCATACTTCTACACCCTTCCCATCACCCAGGCAGTGTGTCCCATACTTCTACATCCTTCCCATCACCCAGGCAGTGTGTCCCATACTTCTACCTCCTTCCCACCACCCAGGCAGTGTGTCCCATACTTCTACATCCTTCCCACCACCCAGGCAGTGTGTCCCATACTTCTACACGCTTCCCATCACCCAGGTAGTGTGTCTCATACTTCTACACCCTTCCCACCACCCAGGCAGTGTGTCCCATACTTCTACACCCTTCCCACCACCCAGGCAGTGTGTCCCATACTTCTACACCCTTCCCATCACCCAGGCAGTGTGTCCCAAACTTCTACACCCTTCCCACCACCCAGGCAGTGTGTCCCATACTTCTACAACCTTCCCACCACCCAGGCAGTGTGTCCCATACTTCTACACCCTTCCCACCACCCAGGCAGTGTGTCCCATACTTCTACAACATTCCCACCACCCAGGCAGTGTGTCCCATACATCTACATCCTTCCCACCACCCAGGCAGTGTGTCCCATACTTCTACATCCTTCCCCACCACCCAGGCAGTGTGTCCCATACTTCTACACCCTTCCCATCACCCAGGCAGTGTGTCCCATACTTCTACATCCTTCCCCACCACCCAGGCAGTGTGTCCCATACTTCTACACCCTTCCCATCACCCAGGCAGTGTGTCCCATACTTCTACAACCTTCCCACCACCCAGGCAGTGTGTCCCATACTTCTACAACCTTCCCACCACCCAGGCAGTGTGTCCCATACATCTACATCCTTCCCACCACCCAGGCAGTGTGTCCCATACTTCTACATCGTTCCCCACCACCCAGGCAGTGTGTCCCATACTTCTACATCCTTCCCACCACCCAGGCTGTGTGTCCCGTACTTCTACACCTTCCCACCACCCAGGCAGTGTGTCCCATTCTTCTACACCTTCCCACCACCCAGGCAGTGTGTCCCATACTTCTACACCTTCCCATCACCCAGGCTGTGTGTCCCATACTTCTACACCCTTCCCAGCACCCAGGCAGTGTGTCCCATACTTCTACACCCTTCCCACCACCCAGGCAGTGTGTCCCATTCTTCTACACCTTCCGACCACCCAGGCAGTGTGTCCCATACATCTACATCCTTCCCATCACCCAGGCAGTGTATCCCATACTTCTACACCCTTCCCATCACCCAGGCAGTGTGTCCCATACTTCTACATCCTTTCCATCACCCAGGCAGTGTGTCCCATACTTCTACACCCTTCCCCATTACCCAGGCAGTGTGTCCCATACTTCTACACCCTTCCCACCGCCCAGGCAGTGTGTCCTATACTTCTACACCCTTCCCATCACCCAGGCAGTGTGTCCCATACTTCTACACCCTTCCCCACCACCCAGGCAGTGTGTCCCATACTTCTACACCCTTCCCATCACTCCGTCAGTGTGTCCCATACTTCTACACCCTTCCCACCAGCCTGTCAGTGTGTCCCATACTTCTACACACTTCCCACCACCCAGGCAGTATGTCCAATACTTCTACACCAATACCACCACTCAGGCAGTGTGTCCCATACTTCTACCTCCTTCCCATCACCCAGGCAATGTGTCCCATACTTCTACACCTTCCCCATCACCCAGTCAGTGTGTCCCATACTTCTACACCCTTCCCACGACCCAGTCAGTGTGTCCCATATTTCTGCACCCTGCCCACCACCCAGGCAGTGAGTCCCATACTTCTACACCCTTCCAATTCATCCAGGCAGTGTGTCCCGTATTTCTACACCCTTCCCACCACCCAGGCAGTGTGTCCCATACTTCTACATCCTTCCCATCTCCCAGGCAGTGTATCCCGTACTTCTACACGCTTCCCATCACCCAGGCAGTGTGTCCCATACTTCTACACCCTTCCCACCACCCAGGCAGTGTGTCCCGTACTTCTACATTCTTCCCATCACCCAGGCAGTGTGTCCCATACTTCTGCATCCTTCCCATCACCCAGGCAGTGTGTCCCATACTTCTACACCCTTCCCACCACCCAGGCAGTGTGTCCCATACTTCTACATCCTTCCCATCACCCAGGCAGTGTGTCCCATACTTCTACATCCTTCCCACCATCCAGGCAGTGTGTCCAACACTTCTACATCCTTCCCACCACCCAGGCAGTGTGTCCCATACTTCTACACACTCCCCACCACCCAGGCAGTGTGTCCCATACTTCTACATCCTTCCCACCATCCAGGCAGTGTGTCCAACACTTCTACATCCTTCCCATCACCCAGGCAGTGTGTCCCATACTTCTACACCCTTCCCATCACCCAGTCAGTGTGTCCCATACTTCTACACCCTTCCCATGACCCAGTCAGTGTGTCCCATACTTCTACACCCTTCCCACCACCCAGGCAGTGTGTCCCATACTTCTACACCCTTCCCACCACCCAGGCAGTGTGTCCCATACTTCTACACCTTCCCGTCACCCAGGCAGTGTGTCGCATACTTCTACATCCTTCCCACCATCCAGACAGTGTGTCCCATACTTCTACACCCTTCCCACCACCCAGGCAGTGTGTCCCATACTTCTACACCCTTCCCATCACCCAGGCAGTGTGTCCCGTACTTCTACACCCTCCCCATCACCCAGGCAGTGTGTCCCATACTTCTACACCCTTCCCATCACCCAGGCAGTGTGTCCCATACTTCTACACCCTTCCCACCACCCAGGCAGTGTGTCCCATACTTCTACACCCTTCCCTCCACCCAGGCAGTGTGTCCCATACTTCTACACCCATCCCACCACCCAGTCAGTGTGTCCCATACTTCTACACCCTTCCCACCACCCAGGCAGTGTGTCCCATACTTCTACACCTTCCCACCACCCAGGCAGTGTGTCCCATACATCTACATCCTTCCCATCACCCAGGCAGTGTGTACCATACTTCTACACCCTTCCCACCACGCAGGCAGTGTGTCCCATACTTCTACATCCTTCCCATCACCCAGGCAGTGTGTCCCATACTTCTACACCCTTCCCACCACCCAGGCAGTGTGTCCCATACTTCTACATCCTTCCCATCTCCCAGGCAGTGTGTCCCATACTTCTACACCCTTCCCACCACCCAGGCAGTGTGTCCCATACTTCTACACCCTTCCCACCGCCCAGGTAGTGTGTCCCATACTTCTACATCCTTCCCATCACCCAGGCAGTGTGTCCCATACTTCTACACCCTTCCCACCACCCAGGCAGTGTGTCCCATACTTCTACACCCTTCCCACCACCCAGACAGTGTGTCCCATACTTCTACACGCTTCCCACCGCCCAGGCAGTGTGTCCCATACTTCTACACCCTTCCCCATTACCCAGGCAGTGTGTCCCATACTTCTGCACCCTTCCCACCAGCCAGGCATTGTGTCCCATACTTCTACACCCTTCCCACCGCCCAGGCAGTGTGTCCCATACTTCTACACCCTTCCCCATTACCCAGGCAGTGTGTCCCATACTTCTGCACCCTTCCCACCAGCCAGGCAGTGTGTCCCATACTTCTACATCCTTCCCATCACCCAGGCAGTGTGTCCCATACTTCTACACCCTTCCCATCACCCAGTCAGTGTGTCCCATACTTCTGCACCCTTCCCACCAGCCAGGCATTGTGTCCCATACTTCTACATCCTTCCCATCACCCAGTCAGTGTGTCCCATACTTCTACACCCTTCCCATCACCCAGTCAGTGTGTCCCATACTTCTGCACGCTTCCCACCAGCCAGGCATTGTGTCCCATACTTCTACATCCTTCCCATCACCCAGGCAGTGTGTCCCATACTTCTACACACTTCCCACCACCCAGGCAGTGTGTCCCATACTTCTACATCCTTCCCATCACCCAGGCAGTGTGTCCCATACTTCTACATCCTTCCCCCCACCCAGGCAGTGTGTCCCATACTTCTACACCCTTCCCATCACCCAGGCAGTGTGTCCCATACTTCTACACCTTCCCCATCACCCAGGCAGTGTGTCCCGTACTTCTACACCCTTCCCATCACCCAGGCAGTGTGTCCCATACTTCTACACCTTCCCCATCACCCAGGCAGTGTGTCCCATACTTCTACATCCTTCCCACCACCCAGGCAGTGTGTCCCATACTTCTACACCCTTCCCACCGCCCAGGCAGTGTGTCCCATACTTCTACACCCTTCCCATCACCCAGGCAGTGTGTCCCATACTTCTACACCCTTCCCCACCACCCAGGCAGTGTGTCCCATACTTCTACACCCTTCCCACCGCCCAGGCTGTGTGTCCCATACTTCTACACCTTCCCATCACCCAGGCAGTGTGTCCCATACTTCTACACCCTTCCCACCACCCAGGCAGTGTGTCCCATACTTCTACACCCTTCCCACCACCCAGACAGTGTGTCCCATACTTCTACATCCTTCCCATCACCCAGGCAGTGTGTCCCATACTTCTACACCCTTCCCATCACCCAGGCAGTGTGTCCCATACTTCCACACCCTTCCCCACCACCCAGGCAGTGTGTCCCATACTTCTACACCTTCCCCATCACCCAGGCAGTGTGTCCCATACTTCTACATCCTTCCCACCACCCAGGCAGTGTGTCCCATACTTCTACATTCTTCCCATCACCCAGGCAGTGTGTCCCATACTTCTACATCCTTCCCCCCACCCAGGCAGTGTGTCCCATACTTCTACACCCTTCCCATCACCCAGGCAGTGTGTCCCATACTTCTACACCTTCCCCATCACCCAGGCAGTGTGTCCCGTACTTCTACACCCTTCCCATCACCCAGGCAGTGTGTCCCATACTTCTACACCTTCCCCATCACCCAGGCAGTGTGTCCCATACTTCTACATCCTTCCCACCACCCAGGCAGTGTGTCCCATACTTCTACACCCTTCCCATCACCCAGGCAGTGTGTCCCATACTTCTACACCCTTCCCATCACCCAGGCAGTGTGTCCCATACTTCTACATCCTTCCCATCACCCAGGCAGTGTGTCCCATACTTCTACACCCTTCCCATCACCCAGGCAGTGTGTCCCATACTTCTACACCCTTCCCATCACCCAGGCAGTGTGTCCCATACTTCTAAACCATATCCTCCACCCAGGCAGTGTGTCCCATACTTCTACACCCTTCCCATCACCCAGGCAGTGTGTCCCATACTTCTACACCTTCCCCATCACCCAGGCAGTGTGTCCCATACTTCTACATCCTTCCCACCACCCAGACAGTGTGTCCCATACTTCTACACCTTCCCCATCACCCAGGCAGTGTGTCCCATACTTCTACACCCTTCCCATCACCCAGGCAGTGTGTCCCATACTTCTACACCTTCCCCATCACCCAGGCAGTGTGTCCCATACTTCTACATCCTTCCCACCACCCAGGCAGTGTGTCCCATACTTCTACACCCTTCCCACCACCCAGGCAGTGTGTCCCATACTTCTACATCCTTCCCCATCACCCAGGCAGTGTGTCCCATACTTCTACATCCTTCCCATCACCCAGGCAGTGTGTCCCATACTTCTACATCCTTCCCGTCACCCAGGCAGTGTGTCCCATACTTCTACATCCTTCCCATCACCCAGGCAATGTGTCCCATACTTCTACACCCTTCCCGTCACCCAGGCAGTGTGTCCCATACTTCTACACCCTTCCCATCACCCAGACAGTGTGTCCCATACTTCTACACCCTTCCCACCACCCAGACAGTGTGTCCCATACTTCTACACCCTTCCCACCACCCAGACAGTGTGTCCCATACTTCTACACCCTTCCCACCACCCAGACAGTGTGTCCCATACTTCTACACCCTTCCCATCACCCAGGCAGTGTGTCCCATACTTCTACACACTTCCCACCACCCAGGCAGTGTGTCCCATACTTCTACATCCTTTCCATCACCCAGGCAGTGTGTCCCATACTTCTACATCCTTTCCATCACCCAGGCAGTGTGTCCCATACTTCTACACCCTTCCCACCATCCAGGCAGTGTGTCCAACACTTCTACATCCTTCCCATCACCCAGGCAGTGTGTCCCATACTTTTACACCCTTCCCATCACCCAGTCAGTGTGTCCCATACTTCTACACCCTTCCCATGACCCAGTCAGTGTGTCCCATACTGCTACACCCTTCCCACCACCCAGGCAGTGTGTCCCATACTTCTACACCCTTCCCACCACCCAGGCAGTGTGTCCCATACTTCTACACCTTCCCGTCACCCAGGCAGTGTGTCGCATACTTCTACATCCTTCCCACCATCCAGACAGTGTGTCCCATACTTCTACACCCTTCCCACCACCCAGGCAGTGTGTCCCATACTTCTACACCCTTCCCATCACCCAGGCAGTGTGTCCCGTACTTCTACACCCTCCCCATCACCCAGGCAGTGTGTCCCATACTTCTACACCCTTCCCATCACCCAGGCAGTGTGTCCCATACTTCTACACCCTTCCCACCACCCAGGCAGTGTGTCCCATACTTCTACACCCTTCCCTCCACCCAGGCAGTGTGTCCCATACTTCTACACCCATCCCACCACCCAGTCAGTGTGTCCCATACTTCTACACCCTTCCCACCACCCAGGCAGTGTGTCCCATACTTCTACACCTTCCCACCACCCAGGCAGTGTGTCCCATACATCTACATCCTTCCCATCACCCAGGCAGTGTGTACCATACTTCTACACCCTTCCCACCACGCAGGCAGTGTGTCCCATACTTCTACATCCTTCCCATCACCCAGGCAGTGTGTCCCATACTTCTACACCCTTCCCACCACCCAGGCAGTGTGTCCCATACTTCTACATCCTTCCCATCTCCCAGGCAGTGTGTCCCATACTTCTACACCCTTCCCACCACCCAGGCAGTGTGTCCCATACTTCTACACCCTTCCCACCGCCCAGGTAGTGTGTCCCATACTTCTACATCCTTCCCATCACCCAGGCAGTGTGTCCCATACTTCTACACCCTTCCCACCACCCAGGCAGTGTGTCCCATACTTCTACACCCTTCCCACCACCCAGACAGTGTGTCCCATACTTCTACACGCTTCCCACCGCCCAGGCAGTGTGTCCCATACTTCTACACCCTTCCCCATTACCCAGGCAGTGTGTCCCATACTTCTGCACCCTTCCCACCAGCCAGGCATTGTGTCCCATACTTCTACACCCTTCCCACCGCCCAGGCAGTGTGTCCCATACTTCTACACCCTTCCCCATTACCCAGGCAGTGTGTCCCATACTTCTGCACCCTTCCCACCAGCCAGGCAGTGTGTCCCATACTTCTACATCCTTCCCATCACCCAGGCAGTGTGTCCCATACTTCTACACCCTTCCCATCACCCAGTCAGTGTGTCCCATACTTCTGCACCCTTCCCACCAGCCAGGCATTGTGTCCCATACTTCTACATCCTTCCCATCACCCAGTCAGTGTGTCCCATACTTCTACACCCTTCCCATCACCCAGTCAGTGTGTCCCATACTTCTGCACGCTTCCCACCAGCCAGGCATTGTGTCCCATACTTCTACATCCTTCCCATCACCCAGGCAGTGTGTCCCATACTTCTACACACTTCCCACCACCCAGGCAGTGTGTCCCATACTTCTACATCCTTCCCATCACCCAGGCAGTGTGTCCCATACTTCTACATCCTTCCCCCCACCCAGGCAGTGTGTCCCATACTTCTACACCCTTCCCATCACCCAGGCAGTGTGTCCCATACTTCTACACCTTCCCCATCACCCAGGCAGTGTGTCCCGTACTTCTACACCCTTCCCATCACCCAGGCAGTGTGTCCCATACTTCTACACCTTCCCCATCACCCAGGCAGTGTGTCCCATACTTCTACATCCTTCCCACCACCCAGGCAGTGTGTCCCATACTTCTACACCCTTCCCACCGCCCAGGCAGTGTGTCCCATACTTCTACACCCTTCCCATCACCCAGGCAGTGTGTCCCATACTTCTACACCCTTCCCCACCACCCAGGCAGTGTGTCCCATACTTCTACACCCTTCCCACCGCCCAGGCTGTGTGTCCCATACTTCTACACCTTCCCATCACCCAGGCAGTGTGTCCCATACTTCTACACCCTTCCCACCACCCAGGCAGTGTGTCCCATACTTCTACACCCTTCCCACCACCCAGACAGTGTGTCCCATACTTCTACATCCTTCCCATCACCCAGGCAGTGTGTCCCATACTTCTACACCCTTCCCATCACCCAGGCAGTGTGTCCCATACTTCCACACCCTTCCCCACCACCCAGGCAGTGTGTCCCATACTTCTACACCTTCCCCATCACCCAGGCAGTGTGTCCCATACTTCTACATCCTTCCCACCACCCAGGCAGTGTGTCCCATACTTCTACATTCTTCCCATCACCCAGGCAGTGTGTCCCATACTTCTACATCCTTCCCCCCACCCAGGCAGTGTGTCCCATACTTCTACACCCTTCCCATCACCCAGGCAGTGTGTCCCATACTTCTACACCTTCCCCATCACCCAGGCAGTGTGTCCCGTACTTCTACACCCTTCCCATCACCCAGGCAGTGTGTCCCATACTTCTACACCTTCCCCATCACCCAGGCAGTGTGTCCCATACTTCTACATCCTTCCCACCACCCAGGCAGTGTGTCCCATACTTCTACACCCTTCCCATCACCCAGGCAGTGTGTCCCATACTTCTACACCCTTCCCATCACCCAGGCAGTGTGTCCCATACTTCTACATCCTTCCCATCACCCAGGCAGTGTGTCCCATACTTCTACACCCTTCCCATCACCCAGGCAGTGTGTCCCATACTTCTACACCCTTCCCATCACCCAGGCAGTGTGTCCCATACTTCTAAACCATATCCTCCACCCAGGCAGTGTGTCCCATACTTCTACACCCTTCCCATCACCCAGGCAGTGTGTCCCATACTTCTACACCTTCCCCATCACCCAGGCAGTGTGTCCCATACTTCTACATCCTTCCCACCACCCAGACAGTGTGTCCCATACTTCTACACCTTCCCCATCACCCAGGCAGTGTGTCCCATACTTCTACACCCTTCCCATCACCCAGGCAGTGTGTCCCATACTTCTACACCTTCCCCATCACCCAGGCAGTGTGTCCCATACTTCTACATCCTTCCCACCACCCAGGCAGTGTGTCCCATACTTCTACACCCTTCCCACCACCCAGGCAGTGTGTCCCATACTTCTACATCCTTCCCCATCACCCAGGCAGTGTGTCCCATACTTCTACATCCTTCCCATCACCCAGGCAGTGTGTCCCATACTTCTACATCCTTCCCGTCACCCAGGCAGTGTGTCCCATACTTCTACATCCTTCCCATCACCCAGGCAATGTGTCCCATACTTCTACACCCTTCCCGTCACCCAGGCAGTGTGTCCCATACTTCTACACCCTTCCCATCACCCAGACAGTGTGTCCCATACTTCTACACCCTTCCCACCACCCAGACAGTGTGTCCCATACTTCTACACCCTTCCCACCACCCAGACAGTGTGTCCCATACTTCTACACCCTTCCCACCACCCAGACAGTGTGTCCCATACTTCTACACCCTTCCCATCACCCAGGCAGTGTGTCCCATACTTCTACACACTTCCCACCACCCAGGCAGTGTGTCCCATACTTCTACATCCTTTCCATCACCCAGGCAGTGTGTCCCATACTTCTACATCCTTTCCATCACCCAGGCAGTGTGTCCCATACTTCTACACCCTTCCCACCACCCAGGCAGTGTGTCCCATACTTCTACACCCTTCCCATCACCCAGGCAGTGTGTCCCATACTTCTACACCCTTCCCACCACCCAGGCAGTGTATCCCATACTTCTACATCCTTCCCATCACCCAGGCAGTGTGTCCCATACTTCTACACGCTTCCCACCGCCCAGGCAGTGTGTCCCATACTTCTACACCCTTCCCCATTACCAAGGCAGTGTGTCCCATACTTCTACACCCTTCCCATCACCCAGGCAGTGTGTCCCATACTTCTACACCCTCCCCATCACCCAGGCAGTGTGTCCCATACTTCTACACCCTTCCCATCACCCAGGCAGTGTGTCCCATACTTCTACACCCTTCCCCACCGCCCAGGCAGTGTGTCCCATACTTCTACACCTTTCCCATCACCCAGGCAGTGTGTCCCATACTTCTACATCCTTCCCATCACCCAGGCAGTGTGTCCCATACTTCTACACCCTTCCCATCACCCAGGCAGTGTGTCCCATACTTCTACACCCTTCCCATCACCCAGGCAGTGTGTCCCATACTTCTAAACCCTATCCTCCACCCAGGCAGTGTGTCCCATACTTCTACACCCTTCCCATCACCCAGGCAGTGTGTCCCATACTTCTACACCTTCCCCATCACCCAGGCAGTGTGTCCCATACTTCTACATCCTTCCCACCACCCAGACAGTGTGTCCCATACTTCTACACCTTCCCCATCACCCAGGCAGTGTGTCCCATACTTCTACATCCTTCCCATCACCCAGGCAGTGTGTCCCATACTTCTACATCCTTCCCATCACCCAGGCAGTGTGTCCCATACTTCTACACCCTTCCCATCACCCTGGCAGTGTGTCCCATACTTCTACATTCTTCCCTCCACCCAGGCAGTGTGTCCCATACTTCTACACCTTCCCCATCACCCAGGCAGTGTGTCCCATACTTCTACACCCTTCCCATCACCCAGGCAGTGTGTCCCATACTTCTACACCTTCCCCACCACCCAGGCTGTGTGTCCCATACTTCTACATCCTTCCCATCACCCAGGCAGTGTGTCCCATACTTCTACACCCTTCCCATCACCCAGGCAGTGTGTCCCATACTTCTACACCTTCCCCATCACCCAGGCAGTGTGTCCCATACTTCTACACCCTTCCCACCACCCAGGCAGTGTGTCCCATACTTCTACATCCTTCCCCATCACCCAGGCAGTGTGTCCCATACTTCTACATCCTTCCCATCACCCAGGCAGTGTGTCCCATACTTCTACATCCTTCCCATCACCCAGGCAATGTGTCCCATACTTCTACACCCTTCCCGTCACCCAGGCAGTGTGTCCCATACTTCTACACCCTTCCCATCACCCAGACATTGTGTCCCATACTTCTACACCCTTCCCACCACCCAGACAGTGTGTCCCATACTTCTACACCCTTCCCACCACCCAGACAGTGTGTCCCATACTTCTACACCCTTCCCACCACCCAGTCAGTGTGTCCCATACTTCTACACCCTTCCCACCACCCAGGCAGTGTGTCCCATACTTCTACATCCTTCCCCATCACCCAGGCAGTGTGTCCCATACTTCTACATCCTTCCCATCACCCAGGCAGTGTGTCCCATACTTCTACATCCTTCCCATCACCCAGGCAATGTGTCCCATACTTCTACACCCTTACCGTCACCCAGGCAGTGTGTCCCATACTTCTACACCCTTCCCATCACCCAGACAGTGTGTCCCATACTTCTACACCCTTCCCACCACCCAGACAGTGTGTCCCATACTTCTACACGCTTCCCACCACCCAGACAGTGTGTCCCATACTTCTACACCCTTCCCACCACCCAGACAGTGTGTCCCATACTTCTACACCCTTCCCATCACCCAGGCAGTGTGTCCCATACTTCTACACACTTCCCACCACCCAGGCAGTGTGTCCCATACTTCTACATCCTTTCCCTCACCCAGGCAGTGTGTCCCATACTTCTACATCCTTTCCATCACCCAGGCAGTGTGTCCCATACTTCTACACCCTTCCCACCACCCAGGCAGTGTGTCCCATACTTCTACACCCTTCCCATCACCCAGGCAGTGTGTCCCATACTTGTACATTCTTCCTACCACCCAGGCAGTGTGTCCCATACTTCTACACCCTTCCCACCACCCAGGCAGTGTATCCCATACTTCTACATCCTTCCCATCACCCAGGCAGTGTGTCCTATACTTCTACACGCTTCCCACCGCCCAGGCAGTGTGTCCCATACTTCTACACCCTTCCCCATTACCCAGGCAGTGTGTCCCATACTTCTACACCCTTCCCATCACCCAGGCAGTGTGTCCCATACTTCTACACCCTTCCCATCACCCAGGCAGTGTGTCCCATACTTCTACACCCTTCCCGTCACCCAGGCAGTGTGTCCCATACTTCTACACCCTTCCCATCACCCAGACAGTGTGTCCCATACTTCTACACCCTTCCCACCACCCAGACAGTGTGTCCCATACTTCTACACCCTTCCCACCACCCAGACAGTGTGTCCCATACTTCTACACCCTTCCCACCACCCAGTCAGTGTGTCCCATACTTCTACACCCTTCCCACCACCCAGGCAGTGTGTCCCATACTTCTACATCCTTCCCCATCACCCAGGCAGTGTGTCCCATACTTCTACATCCTTCCCATCACCCAGGCAGTGTGTCCCATACTTCTACATCCTTCCCATCACCCAGGCAATGTGTCCCATACTTCTACACCCTTCCCGTCACCCAGGCAGTGTGTCCCATACTTCTACACCCTTCCCATCACCCAGACAGTGTGTCCCATACTTCTACACCCTTCCCACCACCCAGACAGTGTGTCCCATACTTCTACACCCTTCCCACCACCCAGACAGTGTGTCCCATACTTCTACACCCTTCCCACCACCCAGACAGTGTGTCCCATACTTCTACACCCTTCCCATCACCCAGGCAGTGTGTCCCATACTTCTACACACTTCCCACCACCCAGGCAGTGTGTCCCATACTTCTACATCCTTTCCATCACCCAGGCAGTGTGTCCCATACTTCTACATCCTTTCCATCACCCAGGCAGTGTGTCCCATACTTCTACACCCTTCCCACCACCCAGGCAGTGTGTCCCATACTTCTACACCCTTCCCATCACCCAGGCAGTGTGTCCCATACTTGTACATTCTTCCTACCACCCAGGCAGTGTGTCCCATACTTCTACACCCTTCCCACCACCCAGGCAGTGTATCCCATACTTCTACATCCTTCCCATCACCCAGGCAGTGTGTCCCATACTTCTACACGCTTCCCACCGCCCAGGCAGTGTGTCCCATACTTCTACACCCTTCCCCATTACCCAGGCAGTGTGTCCCATACTTCTACACCCTTCCCATCACCCAGGCAGTGTGTCCCATACTTCTACACCCTTCCCATCACCCAGGCAGTGTGTCCCATACTTCTACATCCTTCCCATCACCCAGGCAGTGTGTCCCATACTTCTACACCCTTCCCATCACCCTGGCAGTGTGTCCCATACTTCTACATTCTTCCCTCCACCCAGGCAGTGTGTCCCATACTTCTACACCTTCCCCATCACCCAGGCAGTGTGTCCCATACTTCTACACCCTTCCCATCACCCAGGCAGTGTGTCCCATACTTCTACACCTTCCCCACCACCCAGGCTGTGTGTCCCATACTTCTACATCCTTCCCATCACCCAGGCAGTGTGTCCCATACTTCTACACCCTTCCCATCACCCAGGCAGTGTGTCCCATACTTCTACACCTTCCCCATCACCCAGGCAGTGTGTCCCATACTTCTACATCCTTCCCACCACCCAGGCAGTGTGTCCCATACTTCTACATCCTTCCCCATCACCCAGGCAGTGTGTCCCATACTTCTACATCCTTCCCATCACCCAGGCAGTGTGTCCCATACTTCTACATCCTTCCCATCACCCAGGCAATGTGTCCCATACTTCTACACCCTTCCCGTCACCCAGGCAGTGTGTCCCATACTTCTACACCCTTCCCATCACCCAGACAGTGTGTCCCATACTTCTACACCCTTCCCACCACCCAGACAGTGTGTCCCATACTTCTACACCCTTCCCACCACCCAGACAGTGTGTCCCATACTTCTACACCCTTCCCACCACCCAGTCAGTGTGTCCCATACTTCTACACCCTTCCCACCACCCAGGCAGTGTGTCCCATACTTCTACATCCTTCCCCATCACCCAGGCAGTGTGTCCCATACTTCTACATCCTTCCCATCACCCAGGCAGTGTGTCCCATACTTCTACATCCTTCCCATCACCCAGGCAATGTGTCCCATACTTCTACACCCTTACCGTCACCCAGGCAGTGTGTCCCATACTTCTACACCCTTCCCATCACCCAGACAGTGTGTCCCATACTTCTACACCCTTCCCACCACCCAGACAGTGTGTCCCATACTTCTACACGCTTCCCACCACCCAGACAGTGTGTCCCATACTTCTACACCCTTCCCACCACCCAGACAGTGTGTCCCATACTTCTACACCCTTCCCATCACCCAGGCAGTGTGTCCCATACTTCTACACACTTCCCACCACCCAGGCAGTGTGTCCCATACTTCTACATCCTTTCCCTCACCCAGGCAGTGTGTCCCATACTTCTACATCCTTTCCATCACCCAGGCAGTGTGTCCCATACTTCTACACCCTTCCCACCACCCAGGCAGTGTGTCCCATACTTCTACACCCTTCCCATCACCCAGGCAGTGTGTCCCATACTTGTACATTCTTCCTACCACCCAGGCAGTGTGTCCCATACTTCTACACCCTTCCCACCACCCAGGCAGTGTATCCCATACTTCTACATCCTTCCCATCACCCAGGCAGTGTGTCCTATACTTCTACACGCTTCCCACCGCCCAGGCAGTGTGTCCCATACTTCTACACCCTTCCCCATTACCCAGGCAGTGTGTCCCATACTTCTACACCCTTCCCATCACCCAGGCAGTGTGTCCCATACTTCTACACCCTTCCCATCACCCAGGCAGTGTGTCCCATACTTCTACACCCTTCCCGTCACCCAGGCAGTGTGTCCCATACTTCTACACCCTTCCCATCACCCAGACAGTGTGTCCCATACTTCTACACCCTTCCCACCACCCAGACAGTGTGTCCCATACTTCTACACCCTTCCCACCACCCAGACAGTGTGTCCCATACTTCTACACCCTTCCCACCACCCAGTCAGTGTGTCCCATACTTCTACACCCTTCCCACCACCCAGGCAGTGTGTCCCATACTTCTACATCCTTCCCCATCACCCAGGCAGTGTGTCCCATACTTCTACATCCTTCCCATCACCCAGGCAGTGTGTCCCATACTTCTACATCCTTCCCATCACCCAGGCAATGTGTCCCATACTTCTACACCCTTCCCGTCACCCAGGCAGTGTGTCCCATACTTCTACACCCTTCCCATCACCCAGACAGTGTGTCCCATACTTCTACACCCTTCCCACCACCCAGACAGTGTGTCCCATACTTCTACACCCTTCCCACCACCCAGACAGTGTGTCCCATACTTCTACACCCTTCCCACCACCCAGACAGTGTGTCCCATACTTCTACACCCTTCCCATCACCCAGGCAGTGTGTCCCATACTTCTACACACTTCCCACCACCCAGGCAGTGTGTCCCATACTTCTACATCCTTTCCATCACCCAGGCAGTGTGTCCCATACTTCTACATCCTTTCCATCACCCAGGCAGTGTGTCCCATACTTCTACACCCTTCCCACCACCCAGGCAGTGTGTCCCATACTTCTACACCCTTCCCATCACCCAGGCAGTGTGTCCCATACTTGTACATTCTTCCTACCACCCAGGCAGTGTGTCCCATACTTCTACACCCTTCCCACCACCCAGGCAGTGTATCCCATACTTCTACATCCTTCCCATCACCCAGGCAGTGTGTCCCATACTTCTACACGCTTCCCACCGCCCAGGCAGTGTGTCCCATACTTCTACACCCTTCCCCATTACCCAGGCAGTGTGTCCCATACTTCTACACCCTTCCCATCACCCAGGCAGTGTGTCCCATACTTCTACACCCTTCCCATCACCCAGGCAGTGTGTCCCATACTTCTACACCCTTCCCATCACCCAGGCAGTGTGTCCCATACTTCTACACCCTTCCCCACCGCCCAGGCAGTGTGTCCCATACTTCTACACCCTTCCCCATTACCCAGGCAGTGTGTCCCATACTTCTACACCCTTCCCACCGCCCAGGCAGTGTGTCCCATACTTCTACACCCTTCCCATCACCCAGGCAGTGTGTCCCATACTTCTACACCTTCCCATCACCCAGGCAGTGTGTCCCATACTTCTACACCCTTCCCACCACCCAGGCAGTGTGTCCCATACTTCTACACCCTTCCCACCACCCAGACAGTGTGTCCCATACTTCTACACCCTTCCCACCACCCAGACAGTGTGTCCCATACTTCTACATCCTTCCCATCACCCAGGCAGTGTGTCCCATACTTCTACACGCTTCCCACCGCCCAGGCAGTGTGTCCCATACTTCTACACGCTTCCCACCACCCAGGCAGTGTGTCCCATACTTCTACACCCTTCCCCATTACCCAGGCAGTGTGTCCCATACTTCTGCACCCTTCCCACCAGCCAGGCATTGTGTCCCATACTTCTACACCCTTCCCACCGCCCAGGCAGTGTGTCCCATACTTCTACACCCTTCCCCATTACCCAGGCAGTGTGTCCCATACTTCTGCACCCTTCCCACCAGCCAGGCATTGTGTCCCATACTTCTACATCCTTCCCATCACCCAGTCAGTGTGTCCCATACTTCTACACCCTTCCCATCACCCAGTCAGTGTGTCCCATACTTCTGCACCCTTCCCACCGGCCAGGCATTGTGTCCCATACTTCTACATCCTTCCCATCACCCAGGCAGTGTGTCCCATACTTCTACACACTTCCCACCACCCAGGCAGTGTGTCCCATACTTCTACATCCTTCCCATCACCCAGTCAGTGTGTCCCATACTTCTACACCCTTCCCCACCACCCAGGCAGTGTGTCCCATACTTCTACACCTTCCCATCACCCAGGCAGTGTGTCCCATACTTCTACACCCTTCCCACCGCCCAGGCAGTGTGTCCCATACTTCTACACCCTTCCCATCACCCAGGCAGTGTGTCCCATACTTCTACACCTTCCCCATCACCCAGGCAGTGTGTCCCATACTTCTACATCCTTCCCACCACCCAGACAGTGTGTCCCATACTTCTACACCTTCCCCATCACCCAGGCAGTGTGTCCCATACTTCTACATCCTTCCCATCACCCAGGCAGTGTGTCCCATACTTCTACATCCTTCCCATCACCCAGGCAGTGTGTCCCATACTTCTACACCCTTCCCATCACCCTGGCAGTGTGTCCCATACTTCTACATTCTTCCCTCCACCCAGGCAGTGTGTCCCATACTTCTACACCTTCCCCATCACCCAGGCAGTGTGTCCCATACTTCTACACCCTTCCCATCACCCAGGCAGTGTGTCCCATACTTCTACACCTTCCCCACCACCCAGGCTGTGTGTCCCATACTTCTACATCCTTCCCATCACCCAGGCAGTGTGTCCCATACTTCTACACCCTTCCCATCACCCAAGCAGTGTGTCCCATACTTCTACACCTTCCCCATCACCCAGGCAGTGTATCCCATACTTCTACATCCTTCCCACCACCCAGGCAGTGTGTCCCATACTTCTACATCCTTCCCCATCACCCAGGCAGTGTGTCCCATACTTCTACATCCTTCCCATCACCCAGGCAGTGTGTCCCATACTTCTACATCCTTCCCATCACCCAGGCAATGTGTCCCATACTTCTACACCCTTCCCGTCACCCAGGCAGTGTGTCCCATACTTCTACACCCTTCCCATCACCCAGACAGTGTGTCCCATACTTCTACACCCTTCCCACCACCCAGACAGTGTGTCCCATACTTCTACACCCTTCCCACCACCCAGACAGTGTGTCCCATACTTCTACACCCTTCCCATCACCCAGACAGTGTGTCCCATACTTCTACACCCTTCCCACCACCCAGACAGTGTGTCACATACTTCTACACCCTTCCCACCACCCAGACAGTGTGTCCCATACTTCTACACCCTTCCCACCACCCAGACAGTGTGTCCCATACTTCTACACCCTTCCCATCACCCAGGCAGTGTGTCCCATACTTCTACACACTTCCCACCACCCAGGCAGTGTGTCCCATACTTCTACATCCTTTCCATCACCCAGGCAGTGTGTCCCATACTTCTACATCCTTTCCATCACCCAGGCAGTGTGTCCCATACTTCTACACCCTTCCCACCACCCAGGCAGTGTGTCCCATACTTCTACACCCTTCCCATCACCCAGGCAGTGTGTCCCATACTTGTACATTCTTCCTACCACCCAGGCAGTGTGTCCCATACTTCTACACCCTTCCCACCACCCAGGCAGTGTATCCCATACTTCTACATCCTTCCCATCACCCAGGCAGTGTGTCCCATACTTCTACACGCTTCCCACCGCCCAGGCAGTGTGTCCCATACTTCTACACCCTTCCCCATTACCCAGGCAGTGTGTCCCATACTTCTACACCCTTCCCATCACCCAGGCAGTGTGTCCCATACTTCTACACCCTTCCCATCACCCAGGCAGTGTGTCCCATACTTCTACACCCTTCCCATCACCCAGGCAGTGTGTCCCATACTTCTACACCCTTCCCCACCGCCCAGGCAGTGTGTCCCATACTTCTACACCCTTCCCCATTACCCAGGCAGTGTGTCCCATACTTCTACACCCTTCCCACCGCCCAGGCAGTGTGTCCCATACTTCTACACCCTTCCCATCACCCAGGCAGTGTGTCCCATACTTCTACACCTTCCCATCACCCAGGCAGTGTGTCCCATACTTCTACACCCTTCCCACCACCCAGGCAGTGTGTCCCATACTTCTACACCCTTCCCACCACCCAGGCAGTGTGTCCCATACTTCTACACCCTTCCCACCACCCAGACAGTGTGTCCCATACTTCTACATCCTTCCCATCACCCAGGCAGTGTGTCCCATACTTCTACACGCTTCCCACCGCCCAGGCAGTGTGTCCCATACTTCTACACGCTTCCCACCACCCAGGCAGTGTGTCCCATACTTCTACACCCTTCCCCATTACCCAGGCAGTGTGTCCCATACTTCTGCACCCTTCCCACCAGCCAGGCATTGTGTCCCATACTTCTACACCCTTCCCACCGCCCAGGCAGTGTGTCCCATACTTCTACACCCTTCCCCATTACCCAGGCAGTGTGTCCCATACTTCTGCACCCTTCCCACCAGCCAGGCATTGTGTCCCATACTTCTACATCCTTCCCATCACCCAGTCAGTGTGTCCCATACTTCTACACCCTTCCCATCACCCAGTCAGTGTGTCCCATACTTCTGCACCCTTCCCACCGGCCAGGCATTGTGTCCCATACTTCTACATCCTTCCCATCACCCAGGCAGTGTGTCCCATACTTCTACACACTTCCCACCACCCAGGCAGTGTGTCCCATACTTCTACATCCTTCCCATCACCCAGTCAGTGTGTCCCATACTTCTACACCCTTCCCCACCACCCAGGCAGTGTGTCCCATACTTCTACACCCTTCCCACCGCCCAGGCAGTGTGTCCCATACTTCTACACCCTTCCCATCACCCAGGCAGTGTGTCCCATACTTCTACACCTTCCCCATCACCCAGGCAGTGTGTCCCATACTTCTACATCCTTCCCACCACCCAGACAGTGTGTCCCATACTTCTACACCTTCCCCATCACCCAGGCAGTGTGTCCCATACTTCTACATCCTTCCCATCACCCAGGCAGTGTGTCCCATACTTCTACATCCTTCCCATCACCCAGGCAGTGTGTCCCATACTTCTACACCCTTCCCATCACCCAGGCAGTGTGTCCCATACTTCTACACACTTCCCACCACCCAGGCAGTGTGTCCCATACTTCTACATCCTTCCCATCACCCAGTCAGTGTGTCCCATACTTCTACACCCTTCCCCACCACCCAGGCAGTGTGTCCCATACTTCTACACCCTTCCCACCGCCCAGGCAGTGTGTCCCATACTTCTACACCCTTCCCATCACCCAGGCAGTGTGTCCCATACTTCTACACCTTCCCCATCACCCAGGCAGTGTGTCCCATACTTCTACATCCTTCCCACCACCCAGACAGTGTGTCCCATACTTCTACACCTTCCCCATCACCCAGGCAGTGTGTCCCATACTTCTACATCCTTCCCATCACCCAGGCAGTGTGTCCCATACTTCTACATCCTTCCCATCACCCAGGCAGTGTGTCCCATACTTCTACACCCTTCCCATCACCCTGGCAGTGTGTCCCATACTTCTACATTCTTCCCTCCACCCAGGCAGTGTGTCCCATACTTCTACACCTTCCCCATCACCCAGGCAGTGTGTCCCATACTTCTACACCCTTCCCATCACCCAGGCAGTGTGTCCCATACTTCTACACCTTCCCCACCACCCAGGCTGTGTGTCCCATACTTCTACATCCTTCCCATCACCCAGGCAGTGTGTCCCATACTTCTACACCCTTCCCATCACCCAGGCAGTGTGTCCCATACTTCTACACCATCCCCATCACCCAGGCAGTGTGTCCCATACTTCTACACCCTTCCCACCACCCAGGCAGTGTGTCCCATACTTCTGCATCCTTCCCCATCACCCAGGCAGTGTGTCCCATTCTTCAACACCCTTCCCATCACCCAGACAGTGTGTCCCATACTTCTACACCCTTCCCACCACCCAGACAGTGTGTCCCATACTTCTACACCCTTCCCCACCGCCCAGGCAGTGTGTCCCATACTTCTACACCCTTCCCCATTACCCAGGCAGTGTGTCCCATACTTCTACACCCTTCCCACCGCCCAGGCAGTGTGTCCCATACTTCTACACCCTTCCCATCACCCAGGCAGTGTGTCCCATACTTCTACACCTTCCCATCACCCAGGCAGTGTGTCCCATACTTCTACACCCTTCCCACCACCCAGGCAGTGTGTCCCATACTTCTACACCCTTCCCACCACCCAGACAGTGTGTCCCATACTTCTACACCCTTCCCCATTACCCAGGCAGTGTGTCCCATACTTCTACACCCTTCCCACCGCCCAGGCAGTGTGTCCCATACTTCTACACCCTTCCCATCACCCAGGCAGTGTGTCCCATACTTCTACACCTTCCCATCACCCAGGCAGTGTGTCCCATACTTCTACACCCTTCCCACCACCCAGGCAGTGTGTCCCATACTTCTACACCCTTCCCACCACCCAGACAGTGTGTCCCATACTTCTACACCCTTCCCACCACCCAGACAGTGTGTCCCATACTTCTACATCCTTCCCATCACCCAGGCAGTGTGTCCCATACTTCTACACGCTTCCCACCGCCCAGGCAGTGTGTCCCATACTTCTACACGCTTCCCACCACCCAGGCAGTGTGTCCCATACTTCTACACCCTTCCCCATTACCCAGGCAGTGTGTCCCATACTTCTGCACCCTTCCCACCAGCCAGGCATTGTGTCCCATACTTCTACACCCTTCCCACCGCCCAGGCAGTGTGTCCCATACTTCTACACCCTTCCCCATTACCCAGGCAGTGTGTCCCATACTTCTGCACCCTTCCCACCAGCCAGGCATTGTGTCCCATACTTCTACATCCTTCCCATCACCCAGTCAGTGTGTCCCATATTTCTACACCCTTCCCATCACCCAGTCAGTGTGTCCCATACTTCTGCACCCTTCCCACCGGCCAGGCATTGTGTCCCATACTTCTACATCCTTCCCATCACCCAGGCAGTGTGTCCCATACTTCTACACACTTCCCACCACCCAGGCAGTGTGTCCCATACTTCTACATCCTTCCCATCACCCAGTCAGTGTGTCCCATACTTCTACACCCTTCCCCACCACCCAGGCAGTGTGTCCCATACTTCTACACCCTTCCCACCGCCCAGGCAGTGTGTCCCATACTTCTACACCCTTCCCATCACCCAGGCAGTGTGTCCCATACTTCTACACCTTCCCCATCACCCAGGCAGTGTGTCCCATACTTCTACATCCTTCCCACCACCCAGACAGTGTGTCCCATACTTCTACACCTTCCCCATCACCCAGGCAGTGTGTCCCATACTTCTACATCCTTCCCATCACCCAGGCAGTGTGTCCCATACTTCTACATCCTTCCCATCACCCAGGCAGTGTGTCCCATACTTCTACACCCTTCCCATCACCCTGGCAGTGTGTCCCATACTTCTACATTCTTCCCTCCACCCAGGCAGTGTGTCCCATACTTCTACACCTTCCCCATCACCCAGGCAGTGTGTCCCATACTTCTACACCCTTCCCATCACCCAGGCAGTGTGTCCCATACTTCTACACCTTCCCCACCACCCAGGCTGTGTGTCCCATACTTCTACATCCTTCCCATCACCCAGGCAGTGTGTCCCATACTTCTACACCCTTCCCATCACCCAGGCAGTGTGTCCCATACTTCTACACCTTCCCCATCACCCAGGCAGTGTGTCCCATACTTCTACACCCTTCCCACCACCCAGGCAGTGTGTCCCATACTTCTGCATCCTTCCCCATCACCCAGGCAGTGTGTCCCATTCTTCAACACCCTTCCCATCACCCAGACAGTGTGTCCCATACTTCTACACCCTTCCCACCACCCAGACAGTGTGTCCCATACTTCTACACCCTTCCCACCACCCAGACAGTGTGTCCCATACTTCTACACCCTTCCCACCACCCAGACAGTGTGTCCCATACTTCTACACCCTTCCCACCACCCAGGCAGTGTGTCCCATACTTCTACATCCTTCCCCATCACCCAGGCAGTGTGTCCCATACTTCTACATCCTTCCCATCACCCAGGCAGTGTGTCCCATACTTCTACATCCTTCCCATCACCCAGGCAATGTGTCCCATACTTCTACACCCTTCCCGTCACCCAGGCAGTGTGTCCCATACTTCTACACCCTTCCCACCGCCCAGACAGTGTGTCCCATACTTCTACACCCTTCCCACCACCCAGACAGTGTGTCCCATACTTCTACACCCTTCCCATCACCCAGGCAGTGTGTCCCATACTTCTACACCCTTCCCACCACCCAGACAGTGTGTCCCATACTTCTACACCCTTCCCATCACCCAGGCAGTGTGTCCCATACTTCTACACACTTCCCACCACCCAGGCAGTGTGTCCCATACTTCTACATCCTTTCCATCACCCAGGCAGTGTGTCCCATACTTCTACATCCTTCCCATCACCCAGGCAGTGTGTCCCATACTTCTACACGCTTCCCACCGCCCAGGCAGTGTGTCCCATACTTCTACACCCTTCCCCATTACCCAGGCAGTGTGTCCCATACTTCTACACCCTTCCCATCACCCAGGCAGTGTGTCCCATACTTCTACACCCCTCCCATCACCCAGGCAGTGTGTCCCATACTTCTACACCCTTCCCATCACCCAGGCAGTGTGTCCCATACTTCTACACCCTTCCCCACCGCCCAGGCAGTGTGTCCCATACTTCTACACCCTTCCCCATTACCCAGGCAGTGTGTCCCATACTTCTACACCCTTCCCACCGCCCAGGCAGTGTGTCCCATACTTCTACACCCTTCCCATCACCCAGGCAGTGTGTCCCATACTTCTACACCTTCCCATCACCCAGGCAGTGTGTCCCATACTTCTACACCCTTCCCACCACCCAGGCAGTGTGTCCCATACTTCTACACCCTTCCCACCACCCAGACAGTGTGTCCCATACTTCTACACCCTTCCCACCACCCAGACAGTGTGTCCCATACTTCTACATCCTTCCCATCACCCAGGCAGTGTGTCCCATACTTCTACACGCTTCCCACCGCCCAGGCAGTGTGTCCCATACTTCTACACGCTTCCCACCACCCAGGCAGTGTGTCCCATACTTCTACACCCTTCCCCATTACCCAGGCAGTGTGTCCCATAATTCTGCACCCTTCCCACCAGCCAGGCATTGTGTCCCATACTTCTACACACTTCCCACCACCCAGGCAGTGTGTCCCATACTTCTACATCCTTTCCATCACCCAGGCAGTGTGTCCCATACTTCTACATCCTTTCCATCACCCAGGCAGTGTGTCCCATACTTCTACACCCTTCCCACCACCCAGGCAGTGTGTCCCATACTTCTACACCCTTCCCATCACCCAGGCAGTGTGTCCCATACTTGTACATTCTTCCTACCACCCAGGCAGTGTGTCCCATACTTCTACACCCTTCCCACCACCCAGGCAGTGTATCCCATACTTCTACATCCTTCCCATCACCCAGGCAGTGTGTCCCATACTTCTACACGCTTCCCACCGCCCAGGCAGTGTGTCCCATACTTCTACACCCTTCCCCATTACCCAGGCAGTGTGTCCCATACTTCTACACCCTTCCCATCACCCAGGCAGTGTGTCCCATACTTCTACACCCTTCCCATCACCCAGGCAGTGTGTCCCATACTTCTACACCCTTCCCATCACCCAGGCAGTGTGTCCCATACTTCTACACCCTTCCCCACGGCCCAGGCAGTGTGTCCCATACTTCTACACCCTTCCCCATTACCCAGGCAGTGTGTCCCATACTTCTACACCCTTCCCACCGCCCAGGCAGTGTGTCCCATACTTCTACACCCTTCCCATCACCCAGGCAGTGTGTCCCATACTTCTACACCTTCCCATCACCCAGGCAGTGTGTCCCATACTTCTACACCCTTCCCACCACCCAGGCAGTGTGTCCCATACTTCTACACCCTTCCCACCACCCAGACAGTGTGTCCCATACTTCTACACCCTTCCCACCACCCAGACAGTGTGTCCCATACTTCTACATCCTTCCCATCACCCAGGCAGTGTGTCCCATACTTCTACACGCTTCCCACCGCCCAGGCAGTGTGTCCCATACTTCTACACGCTTCCCACCACCCAGGCAGTGTGTCCCATACTTCTACACCCTTCCCCATTACCCAGGCAGTGTGTCCCATACTTCTGCACCCTTCCCACCAGCCAGGCATTGTGTCCCATACTTCTACACCCTTCCCACCGCCCAGGCAGTGTGTCCCATACTTCTACACCCTTCCCCATTACCCAGGCAGTGTGTCCCATACTTCTGCACCCTTCCCACCAGCCAGGCATTGTGTCCCATACTTCTACATCCTTCCCATCACCCAGTCAGTGTGTCCCATACTTCTACACCCTTCCCATCACCCAGTCAGTGTGTCCCATACTTCTGCACCCTTCCCACCGGCCAGGCATTGTGTCCCATACTTCTACATCCTTCCCATCACCCAGGCAGTGTGTCCCATACTTCTACACACTTCCCACCACCCAGGCAGTGTGTCCCATACTTCTACATCCTTCCCATCACCCAGTCAGTGTGTCCCATACTTCTACACCCTTCCCCACCACCCAGGCAGTGTGTCCCATACTTCTACACCCTTCCCACCGCCCAGGCAGTGTGTCCCATACTTCTACACCCTTCCCATCACCCAGGCAGTGTGTCCCATACTTCTACACCTTCCCCATCACCCAGGCAGTGTGTCCCATACTTCTACATCCTTCCCACCACCCAGACAGTGTGTCCCATACTTCTACACCTTCCCCATCACCCAGGCAGTGTGTCCCATACTTCTACATCCTTCCCATCACCCAGGCAGTGTGTCCCATACTTCTACATCCTTCCCATCACCCAGGCAGTGTGTCCCATACTTCTACACCCTTCCCATCACCCTGGCAGTGTGTCCCATACTTCTACACCTTCCCCATCACCCAGGCAGTGTGTCCCATACTTCTACATCCTTCCCACCACCCAGACAGTGTGTCCCATACTTCTACACCTTCCCCATCACCCAGGCAGTGTGTCCCATACTTCTACATCCTTCCCATCACCCAGGCAGTGTGTCCCATACTTCTACATCCTTCCCATCACCCAGGCAGTGTGTCCCATACTTCTACACCCTTCCCATCACCCTGGCAGTGTGTCCCATACTTCTACATTCTTCCCTCCACCCAGGCAGTGTGTCCCATACTTCTACACCTTCCCCATCACCCAGGCAGTGTGTCCCATACTTCCACACCCTTCCCCACCACCCAGGCAGTGTGTCCCATACTTCTGCACCCTTCCCACCAGCCAGGCAGTGTGTCCCATACTTCTACATCCTTCCCATCACCCAGGCAGTGTGTCCCATACTTCTACACCCTTCCCATCACCCAGTCAGTGTGTCCCATACTTCTGCACCCTTCCCACCAGCCAGGCATTGTGTCCCATACTTCTACATCCTTCCCATCACCCAGTCAGTGTGTCCCATACTTCTACACCCTTCCCATCACCCAGTCAGTGTGTCCCATACTTCTGCACGCTTCCCACCAGCCAGGCATTGTGTCCCATACTTCTACATCCTTCCCATCACCCAGGCAGTGTGTCCCATACTTCTACACACTTCCCACCACCCAGGCAGTGTGTCCCATACTTCTACATCCTTCCCATCACCCAGGCAGTGTGTCCCATACTTCTACATCCTTCCCCCCACCCAGGCAGTGTGTCCCATACTTCTACACCCTTCCCATCACCCAGGCAGTGTGTCCCATACTTCTACACCTTCCCCATCACCCAGGCAGTGTGTCCCGTACTTCTACACCCTTCCCATCACCCAGGCAGTGTGTCCCATACTTCTACACCTTCCCCATCACCCAGGCAGTGTGTCCCATACTTCTACATCCTTCCCACCACCCAGGCAGTGTGTCCCATACTTCTACACCCTTCCCACCGCCCAGGCAGTGTGTCCCATACTTCTACACCCTTCCCATCACCCAGGCAGTGTGTCCCATACTTCTACACCCTTCCCCACCACCCAGGCAGTGTGTCCCATACTTCTACACCCTTCCCACCGCCCAGGCTGTGTGTCCCATACTTCTACACCTTCCCATCACCCAGGCAGTGTGTCCCATACTTCTACACCCTTCCCACCACCCAGGCAGTGTGTCCCATACTTCTACACCCTTCCCACCACCCAGACAGTGTGTCCCATACTTCTACATCCTTCCCATCACCCAGGCAGTGTGTCCCATACTTCTACACCCTTCCCATCACCCAGGCAGTGTGTCCCATACTTCCACACCCTTCCCCACCACCCAGGCAGTGTGTCCCATACTTCTACACCTTCCCCATCACCCAGGCAGTGTGTCCCATACTTCTACATCCTTCCCACCACCCAGGCAGTGTGTCCCATACTTCTACATTCTTCCCATCACCCAGGCAGTGTGTCCCATACTTCTACATCCTTCCCCCCACCCAGGCAGTGTGTCCCATACTTCTACACCCTTCCCATCACCCAGGCAGTGTGTCCCATACTTCTACACCTTCCCCATCACCCAGGCAGTGTGTCCCGTACTTCTACACCCTTCCCATCACCCAGGCAGTGTGTCCCATACTTCTACACCTTCCCCATCACCCAGGCAGTGTGTCCCATACTTCTACATCCTTCCCACCACCCAGGCAGTGTGTCCCATACTTCTACACCCTTCCCATCACCCAGGCAGTGTGTCCCATACTTCTACACCCTTCCCATCACCCAGGCAGTGTGTCCCATACTTCTACATCCTTCCCATCACCCAGGCAGTGTGTCCCATACTTCTACACCCTTCCCATCACCCAGGCAGTGTGTCCCATACTTCTACACCCTTCCCATCACCCAGGCAGTGTGTCCCATACTTCTAAACCATATCCTCCACCCAGGCAGTGTGTCCCATACTTCTACACCCTTCCCATCACCCAGGCAGTGTGTCCCATACTTCTACACCTTCCCCATCACCCAGGCAGTGTGTCCCATACTTCTACATCCTTCCCACCACCCAGACAGTGTGTCCCATACTTCTACACCTTCCCCATCACCCAGGCAGTGTGTCCCATACTTCTACACCCTTCCCATCACCCAGGCAGTGTGTCCCATACTTCTACACCTTCCCCATCACCCAGGCAGTGTGTCCCATACTTCTACATCCTTCCCACCACCCAGGCAGTGTGTCCCATACTTCTACACCCTTCCCACCACCCAGGCAGTGTGTCCCATACTTCTACATCCTTCCCCATCACCCAGGCAGTGTGTCCCATACTTCTACATCCTTCCCATCACCCAGGCAGTGTGTCCCATACTTCTACATCCTTCCCGTCACCCAGGCAGTGTGTCCCATACTTCTACATCCTTCCCATCACCCAGGCAATGTGTCCCATACTTCTACACCCTTCCCGTCACCCAGGCAGTGTGTCCCATACTTCTACACCCTTCCCATCACCCAGACAGTGTGTCCCATACTTCTACACCCTTCCCACCACCCAGACAGTGTGTCCCATACTTCTACACCCTTCCCACCACCCAGACAGTGTGTCCCATACTTCTACACCCTTCCCACCACCCAGACAGTGTGTCCCATACTTCTACACCCTTCCCATCACCCAGGCAGTGTGTCCCATACTTCTACACACTTCCCACCACCCAGGCAGTGTGTCCCATACTTCTACATCCTTTCCATCACCCAGGCAGTGTGTCCCATACTTCTACATCCTTTCCATCACCCAGGCAGTGTGTCCCATACTTCTACACCCTTCCCACCACCCAGGCAGTGTGTCCCATACTTCTACACCCTTCCCATCACCCAGGCAGTGTGTCCCATACTTCTACACCCTTCCCACCACCCAGGCAGTGTATCCCATACTTCTACATCCTTCCCATCACCCAGGCAGTGTGTCCCATACTTCTACACGCTTCCCACCGCCCAGGCAGTGTGTCCCATACTTCTACACCCTTCCCCATTACCAAGGCAGTGTGTCCCATACTTCTACACCCTTCCCATCACCCAGGCAGTGTGTCCCATACTTCTACACCCTCCCCATCACCCAGGCAGTGTGTCCCATACTTCTACACCCTTCCCATCACCCAGGCAGTGTGTCCCATACTTCTACACCCTTCCCCACCGCCCAGGCAGTGTGTCCCATACTTCTACACCTTTCCCATCACCCAGGCAGTGTGTCCCATACTTCTACATCCTTCCCATCACCCAGGCAGTGTGTCCCATACTTCTACACCCTTCCCATCACCCAGGCAGTGTGTCCCATACTTCTACACCCTTCCCATCACCCAGGCAGTGTGTCCCATACTTCTAAACCCTATCCTCCACCCAGGCAGTGTGTCCCATACTTCTACACCCTTCCCATCACCCAGGCAGTGTGTCCCATACTTCTACACCTTCCCCATCACCCAGGCAGTGTGTCCCATACTTCTACATCCTTCCCACCACCCAGACAGTGTGTCCCATACTTCTACACCTTCCCCATCACCCAGGCAGTGTGTCCCATACTTCTACATCCTTCCCATCACCCAGGCAGTGTGTCCCATACTTCTACATCCTTCCCATCACCCAGGCAGTGTGTCCCATACTTCTACACCCTTCCCATCACCCTGGCAGTGTGTCCCATACTTCTACATTCTTCCCTCCACCCAGGCAGTGTGTCCCATACTTCTACACCTTCCCCATCACCCAGGCAGTGTGTCCCATACTTCTACACCCTTCCCATCACCCAGGCAGTGTGTCCCATACTTCTACACCTTCCCCACCACCCAGGCTGTGTGTCCCATACTTCTACATCCTTCCCATCACCCAGGCAGTGTGTCCCATACTTCTACACCCTTCCCATCACCCAGGCAGTGTGTCCCATACTTCTACACCTTCCCCATCACCCAGGCAGTGTGTCCCATACTTCTACACCCTTCCCACCACCCAGGCAGTGTGTCCCATACTTCTACATCCTTCCCCATCACCCAGGCAGTGTGTCCCATACTTCTACATCCTTCCCATCACCCAGGCAGTGTGTCCCATACTTCTACATCCTTCCCATCACCCAGGCAATGTGTCCCATACTTCTACACCCTTCCCGTCACCCAGGCAGTGTGTCCCATACTTCTACACCCTTCCCATCACCCAGACATTGTGTCCCATACTTCTACACCCTTCCCACCACCCAGACAGTGTGTCCCATACTTCTACACCCTTCCCACCACCCAGACAGTGTGTCCCATACTTCTACACCCTTCCCACCACCCAGTCAGTGTGTCCCATACTTCTACACCCTTCCCACCACCCAGGCAGTGTGTCCCATACTTCTACATCCTTCCCCATCACCCAGGCAGTGTGTCCCATACTTCTACATCCTTCCCATCACCCAGGCAGTGTGTCCCATACTTCTACATCCTTCCCATCACCCAGGCAATGTGTCCCATACTTCTACACCCTTACCGTCACCCAGGCAGTGTGTCCCATACTTCTACACCCTTCCCATCACCCAGACAGTGTGTCCCATACTTCTACACCCTTCCCACCACCCAGACAGTGTGTCCCATACTTCTACACGCTTCCCACCACCCAGACAGTGTGTCCCATACTTCTACACCCTTCCCACCACCCAGACAGTGTGTCCCATACTTCTACACCCTTCCCATCACCCAGGCAGTGTGTCCCATACTTCTACACACTTCCCACCACCCAGGCAGTGTGTCCCATACTTCTACATCCTTTCCCTCACCCAGGCAGTGTGTCCCATACTTCTACATCCTTTCCATCACCCAGGCAGTGTGTCCCATACTTCTACACCCTTCCCACCACCCAGGCAGTGTGTCCCATACTTCTACACCCTTCCCATCACCCAGGCAGTGTGTCCCATACTTGTACATTCTTCCTACCACCCAGGCAGTGTGTCCCATACTTCTACACCCTTCCCACCACCCAGGCAGTGTATCCCATACTTCTACATCCTTCCCATCACCCAGGCAGTGTGTCCTATACTTCTACACGCTTCCCACCGCCCAGGCAGTGTGTCCCATACTTCTACACCCTTCCCCATTACCCAGGCAGTGTGTCCCATACTTCTACACCCTTCCCATCACCCAGGCAGTGTGTCCCATACTTCTACACCCTTCCCATCACCCAGGCAGTGTGTCCCATACTTCTACACCCTTCCCGTCACCCAGGCAGTGTGTCCCATACTTCTACACCCTTCCCATCACCCAGACAGTGTGTCCCATACTTCTACACCCTTCCCACCACCCAGACAGTGTGTCCCATACTTCTACACCCTTCCCACCACCCAGACAGTGTGTCCCATACTTCTACACCCTTCCCACCACCCAGTCAGTGTGTCCCATACTTCTACACCCTTCCCACCACCCAGGCAGTGTGTCCCATACTTCTACATCCTTCCCCATCACCCAGGCAGTGTGTCCCATACTTCTACATCCTTCCCATCACCCAGGCAGTGTGTCCCATACTTCTACATCCTTCCCATCACCCAGGCAATGTGTCCCATACTTCTACACCCTTCCCGTCACCCAGGCAGTGTGTCCCATACTTCTACACCCTTCCCATCACCCAGACAGTGTGTCCCATACTTCTACACCCTTCCCACCACCCAGACAGTGTGTCCCATACTTCTACACCCTTCCCACCACCCAGACAGTGTGTCCCATACTTCTACACCCTTCCCACCACCCAGACAGTGTGTCCCATACTTCTACACCCTTCCCATCACCCAGGCAGTGTGTCCCATACTTCTACACACTTCCCACCACCCAGGCAGTGTGTCCCATACTTCTACATCCTTTCCATCACCCAGGCAGTGTGTCCCATACTTCTACATCCTTTCCATCACCCAGGCAGTGTGTCCCATACTTCTACACCCTTCCCACCACCCAGGCAGTGTGTCCCATACTTCTACACCCTTCCCATCACCCAGGCAGTGTGTCCCATACTTGTACATTCTTCCTACCACCCAGGCAGTGTGTCCCATACTTCTACACCCTTCCCACCACCCAGGCAGTGTATCCCATACTTCTACATCCTTCCCATCACCCAGGCAGTGTGTCCCATACTTCTACACGCTTCCCACCGCCCAGGCAGTGTGTCCCATACTTCTACACCCTTCCCCATTACCCAGGCAGTGTGTCCCATACTTCTACACCCTTCCCATCACCCAGGCAGTGTGTCCCATACTTCTACACCCTTCCCATCACCCAGGCAGTGTGTCCCATACTTCTACATCCTTCCCATCACCCAGGCAGTGTGTCCCATACTTCTACACCCTTCCCATCACCCTGGCAGTGTGTCCCATACTTCTACATTCTTCCCTCCACCCAGGCAGTGTGTCCCATACTTCTACACCTTCCCCATCACCCAGGCAGTGTGTCCCATACTTCTACACCCTTCCCATCACCCAGGCAGTGTGTCCCATACTTCTACACCTTCCCCACCACCCAGGCTGTGTGTCCCATACTTCTACATCCTTCCCATCACCCAGGCAGTGTGTCCCATACTTCTACACCCTTCCCATCACCCAGGCAGTGTGTCCCATACTTCTACACCTTCCCCATCACCCAGGCAGTGTGTCCCATACTTCTACATCCTTCCCACCACCCAGGCAGTGTGTCCCATACTTCTACATCCTTCCCCATCACCCAGGCAGTGTGTCCCATACTTCTACATCCTTCCCATCACCCAGGCAGTGTGTCCCATACTTCTACATCCTTCCCATCACCCAGGCAATGTGTCCCATACTTCTACACCCTTCCCGTCACCCAGGCAGTGTGTCCCATACTTCTACACCCTTCCCATCACCCAGACAGTGTGTCCCATACTTCTACACCCTTCCCACCACCCAGACAGTGTGTCCCATACTTCTACACCCTTCCCACCACCCAGACAGTGTGTCCCATACTTCTACACCCTTCCCACCACCCAGTCAGTGTGTCCCATACTTCTACACCCTTCCCACCACCCAGGCAGTGTGTCCCATACTTCTACATCCTTCCCCATCACCCAGGCAGTGTGTCCCATACTTCTACATCCTTCCCATCACCCAGGCAGTGTGTCCCATACTTCTACATCCTTCCCATCACCCAGGCAATGTGTCCCATACTTCTACACCCTTACCGTCACCCAGGCAGTGTGTCCCATACTTCTACACCCTTCCCATCACCCAGACAGTGTGTCCCATACTTCTACACCCTTCCCACCACCCAGACAGTGTGTCCCATACTTCTACACGCTTCCCACCACCCAGACAGTGTGTCCCATACTTCTACACCCTTCCCACCACCCAGACAGTGTGTCCCATACTTCTACACCCTTCCCATCACCCAGGCAGTGTGTCCCATACTTCTACACACTTCCCACCACCCAGGCAGTGTGTCCCATACTTCTACATCCTTTCCCTCACCCAGGCAGTGTGTCCCATACTTCTACATCCTTTCCATCACCCAGGCAGTGTGTCCCATACTTCTACACCCTTCCCACCACCCAGGCAGTGTGTCCCATACTTCTACACCCTTCCCATCACCCAGGCAGTGTGTCCCATACTTGTACATTCTTCCTACCACCCAGGCAGTGTGTCCCATACTTCTACACCCTTCCCACCACCCAGGCAGTGTATCCCATACTTCTACATCCTTCCCATCACCCAGGCAGTGTGTCCTATACTTCTACACGCTTCCCACCGCCCAGGCAGTGTGTCCCATACTTCTACACCCTTCCCCATTACCCAGGCAGTGTGTCCCATACTTCTACACCCTTCCCATCACCCAGGCAGTGTGTCCCATACTTCTACACCCTTCCCATCACCCAGGCAGTGTGTCCCATACTTCTACACCCTTCCCGTCACCCAGGCAGTGTGTCCCATACTTCTACACCCTTCCCATCACCCAGACAGTGTGTCCCATACTTCTACACCCTTCCCACCACCCAGACAGTGTGTCCCATACTTCTACACCCTTCCCACCACCCAGACAGTGTGTCCCATACTTCTACACCCTTCCCACCACCCAGTCAGTGTGTCCCATACTTCTACACCCTTCCCACCACCCAGGCAGTGTGTCCCATACTTCTACATCCTTCCCCATCACCCAGGCAGTGTGTCCCATACTTCTACATCCTTCCCATCACCCAGGCAGTGTGTCCCATACTTCTACATCCTTCCCATCACCCAGGCAATGTGTCCCATACTTCTACACCCTTCCCGTCACCCAGGCAGTGTGTCCCATACTTCTACACCCTTCCCATCACCCAGACAGTGTGTCCCATACTTCTACACCCTTCCCACCACCCAGACAGTGTGTCCCATACTTCTACACCCTTCCCACCACCCAGACAGTGTGTCCCATACTTCTACACCCTTCCCACCACCCAGACAGTGTGTCCCATACTTCTACACCCTTCCCATCACCCAGGCAGTGTGTCCCATACTTCTACACACTTCCCACCACCCAGGCAGTGTGTCCCATACTTCTACATCCTTTCCATCACCCAGGCAGTGTGTCCCATACTTCTACATCCTTTCCATCACCCAGGCAGTGTGTCCCATACTTCTACACCCTTCCCACCACCCAGGCAGTGTGTCCCATACTTCTACACCCTTCCCATCACCCAGGCAGTGTGTCCCATACTTGTACATTCTTCCTACCACCCAGGCAGTGTGTCCCATACTTCTACACCCTTCCCACCACCCAGGCAGTGTATCCCATACTTCTACATCCTTCCCATCACCCAGGCAGTGTGTCCCATACTTCTACACGCTTCCCACCGCCCAGGCAGTGTGTCCCATACTTCTACACCCTTCCCCATTACCCAGGCAGTGTGTCCCATACTTCTACACCCTTCCCATCACCCAGGCAGTGTGTCCCATACTTCTACACCCTTCCCATCACCCAGGCAGTGTGTCCCATACTTCTACACCCTTCCCATCACCCAGGCAGTGTGTCCCATACTTCTACACCCTTCCCCACCGCCCAGGCAGTGTGTCCCATACTTCTACACCCTTCCCCATTACCCAGGCAGTGTGTCCCATACTTCTACACCCTTCCCACCGCCCAGGCAGTGTGTCCCATACTTCTACACCCTTCCCATCACCCAGGCAGTGTGTCCCATACTTCTACACCTTCCCATCACCCAGGCAGTGTGTCCCATACTTCTACACCCTTCCCACCACCCAGGCAGTGTGTCCCATACTTCTACACCCTTCCCACCACCCAGACAGTGTGTCCCATACTTCTACACCCTTCCCACCACCCAGACAGTGTGTCCCATACTTCTACATCCTTCCCATCACCCAGGCAGTGTGTCCCATACTTCTACACGCTTCCCACCGCCCAGGCAGTGTGTCCCATACTTCTACACGCTTCCCACCACCCAGGCAGTGTGTCCCATACTTCTACACCCTTCCCCATTACCCAGGCAGTGTGTCCCATACTTCTGCACCCTTCCCACCAGCCAGGCATTGTGTCCCATACTTCTACACCCTTCCCACCGCCCAGGCAGTGTGTCCCATACTTCTACACCCTTCCCCATTACCCAGGCAGTGTGTCCCATACTTCTGCACCCTTCCCACCAGCCAGGCATTGTGTCCCATACTTCTACATCCTTCCCATCACCCAGTCAGTGTGTCCCATACTTCTACACCCTTCCCATCACCCAGTCAGTGTGTCCCATACTTCTGCACCCTTCCCACCGGCCAGGCATTGTGTCCCATACTTCTACATCCTTCCCATCACCCAGGCAGTGTGTCCCATACTTCTACACACTTCCCACCACCCAGGCAGTGTGTCCCATACTTCTACATCCTTCCCATCACCCAGTCAGTGTGTCCCATACTTCTACACCCTTCCCCACCACCCAGGCAGTGTGTCCCATACTTCTACACCTTCCCATCACCCAGGCAGTGTGTCCCATACTTCTACACCCTTCCCACCGCCCAGGCAGTGTGTCCCATACTTCTACACCCTTCCCATCACCCAGGCAGTGTGTCCCATACTTCTACACCTTCCCCATCACCCAGGCAGTGTGTCCCATACTTCTACATCCTTCCCACCACCCAGACAGTGTGTCCCATACTTCTACACCTTCCCCATCACCCAGGCAGTGTGTCCCATACTTCTACATCCTTCCCATCACCCAGGCAGTGTGTCCCATACTTCTACATCCTTCCCATCGCCCAGGCAGTGTGTCCCATACTTCTACACCCTTCCCATCACCCTGGCAGTGTGTCCCATACTTCTACATTCTTCCCTCCACCCAGGCAGTGTGTCCCATACTTCTACACCTTCCCCATCACCCAGGCAGTGTGTCCCATACTTCTACACCCTTCCCATCACCCAGGCAGTGTGTCCCATACTTCTACACCTTCCCCACCACCCAGGCTGTGTGTCCCATACTTCTACATCCTTCCCATCACCCAGGCAGTGTGTCCCATACTTCTACACCCTTCCCATCACCCAAGCAGTGTGTCCCATACTTCTACACCTTCCCCATCACCCAGGCAGTGTATCCCATACTTCTACATCCTTCCCACCACCCAGGCAGTGTGTCCCATACTTCTACATCCTTCCCCATCACCCAGGCAGTGTGTCCCATACTTCTACATCCTTCCCATCACCCAGGCAGTGTGTCCCATACTTCTACATCCTTCCCATCACCCAGGCAATGTGTCCCATACTTCTACACCCTTCCCGTCACCCAGGCAGTGTGTCCCATACTTCTACACCCTTCCCATCACCCAGACAGTGTGTCCCATACTTCTACACCCTTCCCACCACCCAGACAGTGTGTCCCATACTTCTACACCCTTCCCACCACCCAGACAGTGTGTCCCATACTTCTACACCCTTCCCATCACCCAGACAGTGTGTCCCATACTTCTACACCCTTCCCACCACCCAGACAGTGTGTCACATACTTCTACACCCTTCCCACCACCCAGACAGTGTGTCCCATACTTCTACACCCTTCCCACCACCCAGACAGTGTGTCCCATACTTCTACACCCTTCCCATCACCCAGGCAGTGTGTCCCATACTTCTACACACTTCCCACCACCCAGGCAGTGTGTCCCATACTTCTACATCCTTTCCATCACCCAGGCAGTGTGTCCCATACTTCTACATCCTTTCCATCACCCAGGCAGTGTGTCCCATACTTCTACACCCTTCCCACCACCCAGGCAGTGTGTCCCATACTTCTACACCCTTCCCATCACCCAGGCAGTGTGTCCCATACTTGTACATTCTTCCTACCACCCAGGCAGTGTGTCCCATACTTCTACACCCTTCCCACCACCCAGGCAGTGTATCCCATACTTCTACATCCTTCCCATCACCCAGGCAGTGTGTCCCATACTTCTACACGCTTCCCACCGCCCAGGCAGTGTGTCCCATACTTCTACACCCTTCCCCATTACCCAGGCAGTGTGTCCCATACTTCTACACCCTTCCCATCACCCAGGCAGTGTGTCCCATACTTCTACACCCTTCCCATCACCCAGGCAGTGTGTCCCATACTTCTACACCCTTCCCATCACCCAGGCAGTGTGTCCCATACTTCTACACCCTTCCCCACCGCCCAGGCAGTGTGTCCCATACTTCTACACCCTTCCCCATTACCCAGGCAGTGTGTCCCATACTTCTACACCCTTCCCACCGCCCAGGCAGTGTGTCCCATACTTCTACACCCTTCCCATCACCCAGGCAGTGTGTCCCATACTTCTACACCTTCCCATCACCCAGGCAGTGTGTCCCATACTTCTACACCCTTCCCACCACCCAGGCAGTGTGTCCCATACTTCTACACCCTTCCCACCACCCAGGCAGTGTGTCCCATACTTCTACACCCTTCCCACCACCCAGACAGTGTGTCCCATACTTCTACATCCTTCCCATCACCCAGGCAGTGTGTCCCATACTTCTACACGCTTCCCACCGCCCAGGCAGTGTGTCCCATACTTCTACACGCTTCCCACCACCCAGGCAGTGTGTCCCATACTTCTACACCCTTCCCCATTACCCAGGCAGTGTGTCCCATACTTCTGCACCCTTCCCACCAGCCAGGCATTGTGTCCCATACTTCTACACCCTTCCCACCGCCCAGGCAGTGTGTCCCATACTTCTACACCCTTCCCCATTACCCAGGCAGTGTGTCCCATACTTCTGCACCCTTCCCACCAGCCAGGCATTGTGTCCCATACTTCTACATCCTTCCCATCACCCAGTCAGTGTGTCCCATACTTCTACACCCTTCCCATCACCCAGTCAGTGTGTCCCATACTTCTGCACCCTTCCCACCGGCCAGGCATTGTGTCCCATACTTCTACATCCTTCCCATCACCCAGGCAGTGTGTCCCATACTTCTACACACTTCCCACCACCCAGGCAGTGTGTCCCATACTTCTACATCCTTCCCATCACCCAGTCAGTGTGTCCCATACTTCTACACCCTTCCCCACCACCCAGGCAGTGTGTCCCATACTTCTACACCCTTCCCACCGCCCAGGCAGTGTGTCCCATACTTCTACACCCTTCCCATCACCCAGGCAGTGTGTCCCATACTTCTACACCTTCCCCATCACCCAGGCAGTGTGTCCCATACTTCTACATCCTTCCCACCACCCAGACAGTGTGTCCCATACTTCTACACCTTCCCCATCACCCAGGCAGTGTGTCCCATACTTCTACATCCTTCCCATCACCCAGGCAGTGTGTCCCATACTTCTACATCCTTCCCATCACCCAGGCAGTGTGTCCCATACTTCTACACCCTTCCCATCACCCAGGCAGTGTGTCCCATACTTCTACACACTTCCCACCACCCAGGCAGTGTGTCCCATACTTCTACATCCTTCCCATCACCCAGTCAGTGTGTCCCATACTTCTACACCCTTCCCCACCACCCAGGCAGTGTGTCCCATACTTCTACACCCTTCCCACCGCCCAGGCAGTGTGTCCCATACTTCTACACCCTTCCCATCACCCAGGCAGTGTGTCCCATACTTCTACACCTTCCCCATCACCCAGGCAGTGTGTCCCATACTTCTACATCCTTCCCACCACCCAGACAGTGTGTCCCATACTTCTACACCTTCCCCATCACCCAGGCAGTGTGTCCCATACTTCTACATCCTTCCCATCACCCAGGCAGTGTGTCCCATACTTCTACATCCTTCCCATCACCCAGGCAGTGTGTCCCATACTTCTACACCCTTCCCATCACCCTGGCAGTGTGTCCCATACTTCTACATTCTTCCCTCCACCCAGGCAGTGTGTCCCATACTTCTACACCTTCCCCATCACCCAGGCAGTGTGTCCCATACTTCTACACCCTTCCCATCACCCAGGCAGTGTGTCCCATACTTCTACACCTTCCCCACCACCCAGGCTGTGTGTCCCATACTTCTACATCCTTCCCATCACCCAGGCAGTGTGTCCCATACTTCTACACCCTTCCCATCACCCAGGCAGTGTGTCCCATACTTCTACACCTTCCCCATCACCCAGGCAGTCTGTCCCATACTTCTACACCCTTCCCACCACCCAGGCAGTGTGTCCCATACTTCTGCATCCTTCCCCATCACCCAGGCAGTGTGTCCCATTCTTCAACACCCTTCCCATCACCCAGACAGTGTGTCCCATACTTCTACACCCTTCCCACCACCCAGACAGTGTGTCCCATACTTCTACACCCTTCCCCACCGCCCAGGCAGTGTGTCCCATACTTCTACACCCTTCCCCATTACCCAGGCAGTGTGTCCCATACTTCTACACCCTTCCCACCGCCCAGGCAGTGTGTCCCATACTTCTACACCCTTCCCATCACCCAGGCAGTGTGTCCCATACTTCTACACCTTCCCATCACCCAGGCAGTGTGTCCCATACTTCTACACCCTTCCCACCACCCAGGCAGTGTGTCCCATACTTCTACACCCTTCCCACCACCCAGACAGTGTGTCCCATACTTCTACACCCTTCCCCATTACCCAGGCAGTGTGTCCCATACTTCTACACCCTTCCCACCGCCCAGGCAGTGTGTCCCATACTTCTACACCCTTCCCATCACCCAGGCAGTGTGTCCCATACTTCTACACCTTCCCATCACCCAGGCAGTGTGTCCCATACTTCTACACCCTTCCCACCACCCAGGCAGTGTGTCCCATACTTCTACACCCTTCCCACCACCCAGACAGTGTGTCCCATACTTCTACACCCTTCCCACCACCCAGACAGTGTGTCCCATACTTCTACATCCTTCCCATCACCCAGGCAGTGTGTCCCATACTTCTACACGCTTCCCACCGCCCAGGCAGTGTGTCCCATACTTCTACACGCTTCCCACCACCCAGGCAGTGTGTCCCATACTTCTACACCCTTCCCCATTACCCAGGCAGTGTGTCCCATACTTCTGCACCCTTCCCACCAGCCAGGCATTGTGTCCCATACTTCTACACCCTTCCCACCGCCCAGGCAGTGTGTCCCATACTTCTACACCCTTCCCCATTACCCAGGCAGTGTGTCCCATACTTCTGCACCCTTCCCACCAGCCAGGCATTGTGTCCCATACTTCTACATCCTTCCCATCACCCAGTCAGTGTGTCCCATATTTCTACACCCTTCCCATCACCCAGTCAGTGTGTCCCATACTTCTGCACCCTTCCCACCGGCCAGGCATTGTGTCCCATACTTCTACATCCTTCCCATCACCCAGGCAGTGTGTCCCATACTTCTACACACTTCCCACCACCCAGGCAGTGTGTCCCATACTTCTACATCCTTCCCATCACCCAGTCAGTGTGTCCCATACTTCTACACCCTTCCCCACCACCCAGGCAGTGTGTCCCATACTTCTACACCCTTCCCACCGCCCAGGCAGTGTGTCCCATACTTCTACACCCTTCCCATCACCCAGGCAGTGTGTCCCATACTTCTACACCTTCCCCATCACCCAGGCAGTGTGTCCCATACTTCTACATCCTTCCCACCACCCAGACAGTGTGTCCCATACTTCTACACCTTCCCCATCACCCAGGCAGTGTGTCCCATACTTCTACATCCTTCCCATCACCCAGGCAGTGTGTCCCATACTTCTACATCCTTCCCATCACCCAGGCAGTGTGTCCCATACTTCTACACCCTTCCCATCACCCTGGCAGTGTGTCCCATACTTCTACATTCTTCCCTCCACCCAGGCAGTGTGTCCCATACTTCTACACCTTCCCCATCACCCAGGCAGTGTGTCCCATACTTCTACACCCTTCCCATCACCCAGGCAGTGTGTCCCATACTTCTACACCTTCCCCACCACCCAGGCTGTGTGTCCCATACTTCTACATCCTTCCCATCACCCAGGCAGTGTGTCCCATACTTCTACACCCTTCCCATCACCCAGGCAGTGTGTCCCATACTTCTACACCTTCCCCATCACCCAGGCAGTGTGTCCCATACTTCTACACCCTTCCCACCACCCAGGCAGTGTGTCCCATACTTCTGCATCCTTCCCCATCACCCAGGCAGTGTGTCCCATTCTTCAACACCCTTCCCATCACCCAGACAGTGTGTCCCATACTTCTACACCCTTCCCACCACCCAGACAGTGTGTCCCATACTTCTACACCCTTCCCACCACCCAGACAGTGTGTCCCATACTTCTACACCCTTCCCACCACCCAGACAGTGTGTCCCATACTTCTACACCCTTCCCACCACCCAGGCAGTGTGTCCCATACTTCTACATCCTTCCCCATCACCCAGGCAGTGTGTCCCATACTTCTACATCCTTCCCATCACCCAGGCAGTGTGTCCCATACTTCTACATCCTTCCCATCACCCAGGCAATGTGTCCCATACTTCTACACCCTTCCCGTCACCCAGGCAGTGTGTCCCATACTTCTACACCCTTCCCACCGCCCAGACAGTGTGTCCCATACTTCTACACCCTTCCCACCACCCAGACAGTGTGTCCCATACTTCTACACCCTTCCCATCACCCAGGCAGTGTGTCCCATACTTCTACACCCTTCCCACCACCCAGACAGTGTGTCCCATACTTCTACACCCTTCCCATCACCCAGGCAGTGTGTCCCATACTTCTACACACTTCCCACCACCCAGGCAGTGTGTCCCATACTTCTACATCCTTTCCATCACCCAGGCAGTGTGTCCCATACTTCTACATCCTTCCCATCACCCAGGCAGTGTGTCCCATACTTCTACACGCTTCCCACCGCCCAGGCAGTGTGTCCCATACTTCTACACCCTTCCCCATTACCCAGGCAGTGTGTCCCATACTTCTACACCCTTCCCATCACCCAGGCAGTGTGTCCCATACTTCTACACCCCTCCCATCACCCAGGCAGTGTGTCCCATACTTCTACACCCTTCCCATCACCCAGGCAGTGTGTCCCATACTTCTACACCCTTCCCCACCGCCCAGGCAGTGTGTCCCATACTTCTACACCCTTCCCCATTACCCAGGCAGTGTGTCCCATACTTCTACACCCTTCCCACCGCCCAGGCAGTGTGTCCCATACTTCTACACCCTTCCCATCACCCAGGCAGTGTGTCCCATACTTCTACACCTTCCCATCACCCAGGCAGTGTGTCCCATACTTCTACACCCTTCCCACCACCCAGGCAGTGTGTCCCATACTTCTACACCCTTCCCACCACCCAGACAGTGTGTCCCATACTTCTACACCCTTCCCACCACCCAGACAGTGTGTCCCATACTTCTACATCCTTCCCATCACCCAGGCAGTGTGTCCCATACTTCTACACGCTTCCCACCGCCCAGGCAGTGTGTCCCATACTTCTACACGCTTCCCACCACCCAGGCAGTGTGTCCCATACTTCTACACCCTTCCCCATTACCCAGGCAGTGTGTCCCATACTTCTGCACCCTTCCCACCAGCCAGGCATTGTGTCCCATACTTCTACACACTTCCCACCACCCAGGCAGTGTGTCCCATACTTCTACATCCTTTCCATCACCCAGGCAGTGTGTCCCATACTTCTACATCCTTTCCATCACCCAGGCAGTGTGTCCCATACTTCTACACCCTTCCCACCACCCAGGCAGTGTGTCCCATACTTCTACACCCTTCCCATCACCCAGGCAGTGTGTCCCATACTTGTACATTCTTCCTACCACCCAGGCAGTGTGTCCCATACTTCTACACCCTTCCCACCACCCAGGCAGTGTATCCCATACTTCTACATCCTTCCCATCACCCAGGCAGTGTGTCCCATACTTCTACACGCTTCCCACCGCCCAGGCAGTGTGTCCCATACTTCTACACCCTTCCCCATTACCCAGGCAGTGTGTCCCATACTTCTACACCCTTCCCATCACCCAGGCAGTGTGTCCCATACTTCTACACCCTTCCCATCACCCAGGCAGTGTGTCCCATACTTCTACACCCTTCCCATCACCCAGGCAGTGTGTCCCATACTTCTACACCCTTCCCCACGGCCCAGGCAGTGTGTCCCATACTTCTACACCCTTCCCCATTACCCAGGCAGTGTGTCCCATACTTCTACACCCTTCCCACCGCCCAGGCAGTGTGTCCCATACTTCTACACCCTTCCCATCACCCAGGCAGTGTGTCCCATACTTCTACACCTTCCCATCACCCAGGCAGTGTGTCCCATACTTCTACACCCTTCCCACCACCCAGGCAGTGTGTCCCATACTTCTACACCCTTCCCACCACCCAGACAGTGTGTCCCATACTTCTACACCCTTCCCACCACCCAGACAGTGTGTCCCATACTTCTACATCCTTCCCATCACCCAGGCAGTGTGTCCCATACTTCTACACGCTTCCCACCGCCCAGGCAGTGTGTCCCATACTTCTACACGCTTCCCACCACCCAGGCAGTGTGTCCCATACTTCTACACCCTTCCCCATTACCCAGGCAGTGTGTCCCATACTTCTGCACCCTTCCCACCAGCCAGGCATTGTGTCCCATACTTCTACACCCTTCCCACCGCCCAGGCAGTGTGTCCCATACTTCTACACCCTTCCCCATTACCCAGGCAGTGTGTCCCATACTTCTGCACCCTTCCCACCAGCCAGGCATTGTGTCCCATACTTCTACATCCTTCCCATCACCCAGTCAGTGTGTCCCATACTTCTACACCCTTCCCATCACCCAGTCAGTGTGTCCCATACTTCTGCACCCTTCCCACCGGCCAGGCATTGTGTCCCATACTTCTACATCCTTCCCATCACCCAGGCAGTGTGTCCCATACTTCTACACACTTCCCACCACCCAGGCAGTGTGTCCCATACTTCTACATCCTTCCCATCACCCAGTCAGTGTGTCCCATACTTCTACACCCTTCCCCACCACCCAGGCAGTGTGTCCCATACTTCTACACCCTTCCCACCGCCCAGGCAGTGTGTCCCATACTTCTACACCCTTCCCATCACCCAGGCAGTGTGTCCCATACTTCTACACCTTCCCCATCACCCAGGCAGTGTGTCCCATACTTCTACATCCTTCCCACCACCCAGACAGTGTGTCCCATACTTCTACACCTTCCCCATCACCCAGGCAGTGTGTCCCATACTTCTACATCCTTCCCATCACCCAGGCAGTGTGTCCCATACTTCTACATCCTTCCCATCACCCAGGCAGTGTGTCCCATACTTCTACACCCTTCCCATCACCCTGGCAGTGTGTCCCATACTTCTACATTCTTCCCTCCACCCAGGCAGTGTGTCCCATACTTCTACACCTTCCCCATCACCCAGGCAGTGTGTCCCATACTTCTACACCCTTCCCATCACCCAGGCAGTGTGTCCCATACTTCTACACCTTCCCCACCACCCAGGCTGTGTGTCCCATACTTCTACATCCTTCCCATCACCCAGGCAGTGTGTCCCATACTTCTACACCCTTCCCATCACCCAGGCAGTGTGTCCCATACTTCTACACCTTCCCCATCACCCAGGCAGTGTGTCCCATACTTCTACACCCTTCCCACCACCCAGGCAGTGTGTCCCATACTTCTGCATCCTTCCCCATCACCCAGGCAGTGTGTCCCATACTTCAACACCCTTCCCATCACCCAGACAGTGTGTCCCATACTTCTACACCCTTCCCACCACCCAGACAGTGTGTCCCATACTTCTACACCCTTCCCACCACCCAGACAGTGTGTCCCATACTTCTACACCCTTCCCACCACCCAGACAGTGTGTCCCATACTTCTACACCCTTCCCACCACCCAGGCAGTGTGTCCCATACTTCTACATCCTTCCCCATCACCCAGGCAGTGTGTCCCATACTTCTACATCCTTCCCATCACCCAGGCAGTGTGTCCCATACTTCTACATCCTTCCCATCACCCAGGCAATGTGTCCCATACTTCTACACCCTTCCCGTCACCCAGGCAGTGTGTCCCATACTTCTACACCCTTCCCACCACCCAGACAGTGTGTCCCATACTTCTACACCCTTCCCACCACCCAGACAGTGTGTCCCATACTTCTACACCCTTCCCACCACCCAGACAGTGTGTCCCATACTTCTACACCCTTCCCACCACCCAGACAGTGTGTCCCATACTTCTACACCCTTCCCATCACCCAGGCAGTGTGTCCCATACTTCTACACACTTCCCACCACCCAGGCAGTGTGTCCCATACTTCTACATCCTTTCCATCACCCAGGCAGTGTGTCCCATACTTCTACATCCTTCCCATCACCCAGGCAGTTTGTCCCATACTTCTACACGCTTCCCACCGCCCAGGCAGTGTGTCCCATACTTCTACACCCTTCCCCATTACCCAGGCAGTGTGTCCCATACTTCTATGGCACACTGAAGTATGCCATACTTCAGTTAGATGTGTCCCATACTTCTACACCCTTCCCATCACCCAGGCAGTGTGTCCCATACTTCTACACCCTTCCCATCACCCAGGCAGTGTGTCCCATACTTCTACACCCTTCCCCACCGCCCAGGCAGTGTGTCCCATACTTCTACACCCTTCCCCATTACCCAGGCAGTGTGTCCCATACTTCTACACCCTTCCCACCGCCCAGGCAGTGTGTCCCATACTTCTACACCCTTCCCATCACCCAGGCAGTGTGTCCCATACTTCTACACCTTCCCATCACCCAGGCAGTGTGTCCCATACTTCTACACCCTTCCCACCACCCAGGCAGTGTGTCCCATACTTCTACACCCTTCCCACCACCCAGACAGTGTGTCCCATACTTCTACACCCTTCCCACCACCCAGACAGTGTGTCCCATACTTCTACATCCTTCCCATCACCCAGGCAGTGTGTCCCATACTTCTACACGCTTCCCACCGCCCAGGCAGTGTGTCCCATACTTCTACACGCTTCCCACCACCCAGGCAGTGTGTCCCATACTTCTACACCCTTCCCCATTACCCAGGCAGTGTGTCCCATACTTCTGCACCCTTCCCACCAGCCAGGCATTGTGTCCCATACTTCTACACCCTTCCCACCGCCCAGGCAGTGTGTCCCATACTTCTACACCCTTCCCCATTACCCAGGCAGTGTGTCCCATACTTCTGCACCCTTCCCACCAGCCAGGCATTGTGTCCCATACTTCTACATCCTTCCCATCACCCAGTCAGTGTGTCCCATACTTCTACACCCTTCCCATCACCCAGTCAGTGTGTCCCATACTTCTGCACCCTTCCCACCGGCCAGGCATTGTGTCCCATACTTCTACATCCTTCCCATCACCCAGGCAGTGTGTCCCATACTTCTACACACTTCCCACCACCCAGGCAGTGTGTCCCATACTTCTACATCCTTCCCATCACCCAGTCAGTGTGTCCCATACTTCTACACCCTTCCCCACCACCCAGGCAGTGTGTCCCATACTTCTACACACTTCCCACCGCCCAGGCAGTGTGTCCCATACTTCTACACCCTTCCCATCACCCAGGCAGTGTGTCCCATACTTCTACACCTTCCCCATCACCCAGGCAGTGTGTCCCATACTTCTACATCCTTCCCACCACCCAGACAGTGTGTCCCATACTTCTACACCTTCCCCATCACCCAGGCAGTGTGTCCCATACTTCTACATCCTTCCCATCACCCAGGCAGTGTGTCCCATACTTCTACATCCTTCCCATCACCCAGGCAGTGTGTCCCATACTTCTACACCCTTCCCATCACCCTGGCAGTGTGTCCCATACTTCTACATTCTTCCCTCCACCCAGGCAGTGTGTCCCATACTTCTACACCTTCCCCATCACCCAGGCAGTGTGTCCCATACTTCTACACCCTTCCCATCACCCAGGCAGTGTGTCCCATACTTCTACACCTTCCCCACCACCCAGGCTGTGTGTCCCATACTTCTACATCCTTCCCATCACCCAGGCAGTGTGTCCCATACTTCTACACCCTTCCCATCACCCAGGCAGTGTGTCCCATACTTCTACACCTTCCCCATCACCCAGGCAGTGTGTCCCATACTTCTACACCCTTCCCACCACCCAGGCTGTGTGTCCCATACTTCTACATCCTTCCCCATCACCCAGGCAGTGTGTCCCATACTTCTACATCCTTCCCATCACCCAGGCAGTGTGTCCCATACTTCTACATCCTTCCCATCACCCAGGCAATGTGTCCCATACTTCTACACCCTTCCCGTCACCCAGGCAGTGTGTCCCATACTTCTACACCCTTCCCATCACCCAGACAGTGTGTCCCATACTTCTACACCCTTCCCACCACCCAGACAGTGTGTCCCATACTTCTACACCCTTCCCACCACCCAGACAGTGTGTCCCATACTTCTACACCCTTCCCATCACCCAGACAGTGTGTCCCATACTTCTACACCCTTCCCACCACCCAGACAGTGTGTCACATACTTCTACACCCTTCCCACCACCCAGACAGTGTGTCCCATACTTCTACACCCTTCCCACCACCCAGACAGTGTGTCCCATACTTCTACACCCTTCCCACCACCCAGGCAGTGTGTCCCATACTTCTACACCCTTCCCACCACCCAGACAGTGTGTCCCATACTTCTACACCCTTCCCACCACCCAGACAGTGTGTCCCATACTTCTACACCCTTCCCATCACCCAGGCAGTGTGTCCCATACTTCTACACACTTCCCACCACCCAGGCAGTGTGTCCCATACTTCTACATCCTTTCCATCACCCAGGCAGTGTGTCCCATACTTCTACATCCTTTCCATCACCCAGGCAGTGTGTCCCATACTTCTACACCCTTCCCACCACCCAGGCAGTGTGTCCCATACTTCTACACCCTTCCCATCACCCAGGCAGTGTGTCCCATACTTGTACATTCTTCCTACCACCCAGGCAGTGTGTCCCATACTTCTACACCCTTCCCACCACCCAGGCAGTGTATCCCATACTTCTACATCCTTCCCATCACCCAGGCAGTGTGTCCCATACTTCTACACGCTTCCCACCGCCCAGGCAGTGTGTCCCATACTTCTACACCCTTCCCCATTACCCAGGCAGTGTGTCCCATACTTCTACACCCTTCCCATCACCCAGGCAGTGTGTCCCATACTTCTACACCCTTCCCATCACCCAGGCAGTGTGTCCCATACTTCTACACCCTTCCCATCACCCAGGCAGTGTGTCCCATACTTCTACACCCTTCCCCACCGCCCAGGCAGTGTGTCCCATACTTCTACACCCTTCCCCATTACCCAGGCAGTGTGTCCCATACTTCTACACCCTTCCCACCGCCCAGGCAGTGTGTCCCATACTTCTACACCCTTCCCATCACCCAGGCAGTGTGTCCCATACTTCTACACCTTCCCATCACCCAGGCAGTGTGTCCCATACTTCTACACCCTTCCCACCACCCAGGCAGTGTGTCCCATACTTCTACACCCTTCCCACCACCCAGACAGTGTGTCCCATACTTCTACACCCTTCCCACCACCCAGACAGTGTGTCCCATACTTCTACATCCTTCCCATCACCCAGGCAGTGTGTCCCATACTTCTACACGCTTCCCACCGCCCAGGCAGTGTGTCCCATACTTCTACACGCTTCCCACCACCCAGGCAGTGTGTCCCATACTTCTACACCCTTCCCCATTACCCAGGCAGTGTGTCCCATACTTCTGCACCCTTCCCACCAGCCAGGCATTGTGTCCCATACTTCTACACCCTTCCCACCGCCCAGGCAGTGTGTCCCATACTTCTACACCCTTCCCCATTACCCAGGCAGTGTGTCCCATAGTTCTGCACCCTTCCCACCAGCCAGGCATTGTGTCCCATACTTCTACATCCTTCCCATCACCCAGTCAGTGTGTCCCATACTTCTACACCCTTCCCATCACCCAGTCAGTGTGTCCCATACTTCTGCACCCTTCCCACCGGCCAGGCATTGTGTCCCATACTTCTACATCCTTCCCATCACCCAGGCAGTGTGTCCCATACTTCTACACACTAACCACCACCCAGGCAGTGTGTCCCATACTTCTACATCCTTCCCATCACCCAGTCAGTGTGTCCCATACTTCTACACCCTTCCCCACCACCCAGGCAGTGTGTCCCATACTTCTACACCCTTCCCACCGCCCAGGCAGTGTGTCCCATACTTCTACACCCTTCCCATCACCCAGGCAGTGTGTCCCATACTTCTACACCTTCCCCATCACCCAGGCAGTGTGTCCCATACTTCTACATCCTTCCCACCACCCAGACAGTGTGTCCCATACTTCTACACCTTCCCCATCACCCAGGCAGTGTGTCCCATACTTCTACATCCTTCCCATCACCCAGGCAGTGTGTCCCATACTTCTACATCCTTCCCATCACCCAGGCAGTGTGTCCCATACTTCTACACCCTTCCCATCACCCTGGCAGTGTGTCCCATACTTCTACATTCTTCCCTCCACCCAGGCAGTGTGTCCCATACTTCTACACCTTCCCCATCACCCAGGCAGTGTGTCCCATACTTCTACACCCTTCCCATCACCCAGGCAGTGTGTCCCATACTTCTACATCCTTCCCATCACCCAGGCAGTGTGTCCCATACTTCTACACCCTTCCCATCACCCAGGCAGTGTGTCCCATACTTCTACACCTTCCCCATCACCCAGGCAGTGTGTCCCATACTTCTACACCCTTCCCACCACCCAGGCAGTGTGTCCCATACTTCTGCATCCTTCCCCATCACCCAGGCAGTGTGTCCCATACTTCAACACCCTTCCCATCACCCAGACAGTGTGTCCCATACTTCTACACCCTTCCCACCACCCAGACAGTGTGTCCCATACTTCTACACCCTTCCCACCACCCAGACAGTGTGTCCCATACTTCTACACCCTTCCCACCACCCAGACAGTGTGTCCCATACTTCTACACCCTTCCCACCACCCAGGCAGTGTGTCCCATACTTCTACATCCTTCCCCATCACCCAGGCAGTGTGTCCCATACTTCTACATCCTTCCCATCACCCAGGCAGTGTGTCCCATACTTCTACATCCTTCCCATCACCCAGGCAATGTGTCCCATACTTCTACACCCTTCCCGTCACCCAGGCAGTGTGTCCCATACTTCTACACCCTTCCCACCACCCAGACAGTGTGTCCCATACTTCTACACCCTTCCCACCACCCAGACAGTGTGTCCCATACTTCTACACCCTTCCCACCACCCAGACAGTGTGTCCCATACTTCTACACCCTTCCCATCACCCAGGCAGTGTGTCCCATACTTCTACACACTTCCCACCACCCAGGCAGTGTGTCCCATACTTCTACATCCTTTCCATCACCCAGGCAGTGTGTCCCATACTTCTACACCCTTCCCACCACCCAGGCAGTGTGTCCCATACTTCTACACCCTTCCCATCACCCAGGCAGTGTGTCCCATACTTGTACATTCTTCCTACCACCCAGGCAGTGTGTCCCATACTTCTACACCCTTCCCACCACCCAGGCAGTGTATCCCATACTTCTACATCCTTCCCATCACCCAGGCAGTGTGTCCCATACTTCTACACGCTTCCCACCGCCCAGGCAGTGTGTCCCATACTTCTACACCCTTCCCCATTACCCAGGCAGTGTGTCCCATACTTCTACACCCTTCCCATCACCCAGGCAGTGTGTCCCATACTTCTACACCCTTCCCATCACCCAGGCAGTGTGTCCCATACTTCTACACCCTTCCCCACCGCCCAGGCAGTGTGTCCCATACTTCTACACCCTTCCCCATTACCCAGGCAGTGTGTCCCATACTTCTACACCCTTCCCACCGCCCAGGCAGTGTGTCCCATACTTCTACACCCTTCCCATCACCCAGGCAGTGTGTCCCATACTCCTACACCTTCCCATCACCCAGGCAGTGTGTCCCATACTTCTACACCCTTCCCACCACCCAGGCAGTGTGTCCCATACTTCTACACCCTTCCCACCACCCAGACAGTGTGTCCCATACTTCTACACCCTTCCCACCACCCAGACAGTGTGTCCCATACTTCTACACCCTTCCCATCACCCAGGCAGTGTGTCCCATACTTCTACATCCTTCCCACCACCCAGGCAGTGTGTCCCATACTTCTACATCCTTCCCATCACCCAGGCAGTGTGTCCCATACTTCTACACACTTCCCATCACCCAGGCAGTGTGTCCCATACTTCTACACCCTTCCCATCACCCAGGCAGTGTGTCCCATACTTCTACATCCTTCCCATCACCCAGGCAGTGTGTCCCATACTTCTACACGCTTCCCACCGCCCAGGCAGTGTGTCCCATACTTCTACACGCTTCCCACCACCCAGGCAGTGTGTCCCATACTTCTACACCCTTCCCCATTACCCAGGCAGTGTGTCCCATACTTCTGCACCCTTCCCACCAGCCAGGCATTGTGTCCCATACTTCTACACCCTTCCCACCGCCCAGGCAGTGTGTCCCATACTTCTACACCCTTCCCCATTACCCAGGCAGTGTGTCCCATACTTCTGCACCCTTCCCACCAGCCAGGCATTGTGTCCCATACTTCTACATCCTTCCCATCACCCAGTCAGTGTGTCCCATACTTCTACACCCTTCCCACCGCCCAGGCAGTGTGTCCCATACTTCTACACCTTCCCATCACCCAGGCAGTGTGTCCCATACTTCTACACCCTTCCCACCACCCAGACAGTGTGTCCCATACTTCTACACCCTTCCCCATTACCCAGGCAGTGTGTCCCATACTTCTGCACCCTTCCCACCAGCCAGGCATTGTGTCCCATACTTCTACACCCTTCCCACCGCCCAGGCAGTGTGTCCCATACTTCTACACCCTTCCCATCACCCAGGCAGTGTGTCCCATACTTCTACATCCTTCCCATCACCCAGGCAGTGTGTCCCATACTTCTACATCCTTCCCATCACCCAGTCAGTGTGTCCCATACTTCTACACCCTTCCCCACCACCCAGGCAGTGTGTCCCATACTTCTACACCCTTCCCACCGCCCAGGCAGTGTGTCCCATACTTCTACACCCTTCCCATCACCCAGGCAGTGTGTCCCATACTTCTACACCTTCCCCATCACCCAGGCAGTGTGTCCCATACTTCTACATCCTTCCCACCACCCAGACAGTGTGTCCCATACTTCTACACCTTCCCCATCACCCAGGCAGTGTGTCCCATACTTCTACATCCTTCCCATCACCCAGGCAGTGTGTCCCATACTTCTACATCCTTCCCATCACCCAGGCAGTGTGTCCCATACTTCTACACCCTTCCCATCACCCTGGCAGTGTGTCCCATACTTCTACATTCTTCCCTCCACCCAGGCAGTGTGTCCCATACTTCTACACCTTCCCCATCACCCAGGCAGTGTGTCCCATACTTCTACACCCTTCCCATCACCCAGGCAGTGTGTCCCATACTTCTACACCTTCCCCACCACCCAGGCTGTGTGTCCCATACTTCTACATCCTTCCCATCACCCAGGCAGTGTGTCCCATACTTCTACACCCTTCCCATCACCCAGGCAGTGTGTCCCATACTTCTACACCTTCCCCATCACCCAGGCAGTGTGTCCCATACTTCTACACCCTTCCCACCACCCAGGCAGTGTGTCCCATACTTCTACATCCTTCCCCATCGCCCAGGCAGTGTGTCCCATACTTCTACATCCTTCCCATCACCCAGGCAGTGTGTCCCATACTTCTACATCCTTCCCATCACCCAGGCAATGTGTCCCATACTTCTACACCCTTCCCGTCACCCAGGCAGTGTGTCCCATACTTCTACACCCTTCCCATCACCCAGACAGTGTGTCCCATACTTCTACACCCTTCCCACCACCCAGACAGTGTGTCCCATACTTCTACACCCTTCCCACCACCCAGACAGTGTGTCCCATACTTCTACACCCTTCCCATCACCCAGACAGTGTGTCCCATACTTCTACACCCTTCCCACCACCCAGACAGTGTGTCACATACTTCTACACCCTTCCCACCACCCAGACAGTGTGTCCCATACTTCTACACCCTTCCCACCACCCAGACAGTGTGTCCCATACTTCTACACCCTTCCCATCACCCAGGCAGTGTGTCCCATACTTCTACACACTTCCCACCACCCAGGCAGTGTGTCCCATACTTCTACATCCTTTCCATCACCCAGGCAGTGTGTCCCATACTTCTACATCCTTTCCATCACCCAGGCAGTGTGTCCCATACTTCTACACCCTTCCCACCACCCAGGCAGTGTGTCCCATACTTCTACACCCTTCCCATCACCCAGGCAGTGTGTCCCATACTTGTACATTCTTCCTACCACCCAGGCAGTGTGTCCCATACTTCTACACCCTTCCCACCACCCAGGCAGTGTATCCCATACTTCTACATCCTTCCCATCACCCAGGCAGTGTGTCCCATACTTCTACACGCTTCCCACCGCCCAGGCAGTGTGTCCCATACTTCTACACCCTTCCCCATTACCCAGGCAGTGTGTCCCATACTTCTACACCCTTCCCATCACCCAGGCAGTGTGTCCCATACTTCTACACCCTTCCCATCACCCAGGCAGTGTGTCCCATACTTCTACACCCTTCCCATCACCCAGGCAGTGTGTCCCATACTTCTACACCCTTCCCCACCGCCCAGGCAGTGTGTCCCATACTTCTACACCCTTCCCCATTACCCAGGCAGTGTGTCCCATACTTCTACACCCTTCCCACCGCCCAGGCAGTGTGTCCCATACTTCTACACCCTTCCCATCACCCAGGCAGTGTGTCCCATACTTCTACACCTTCCCATCACCCAGGCAGTGTGTCCCATACTTCTACACCCTTCCCACCACCCAGGCAGTGTGTCCCATACTTCTACACCCTTCCCACCACCCAGACAGTGTGTCCCATACTTCTACACCCTTCCCACCACCCAGACAGTGTGTCCCATACTTCTACATCCTTCCCATCACCCAGGCAGTGTGTCCCATACTTCTACACGCTTCCCACCGCCCAGGCAGTGTGTCCCATACTTCTACACGCTTCCCACCACCCAGGCAGTGTGTCCCATACTTCTACACCCTTCCCCATTACCCAGGCAGTGTGTCCCATACTTCTGCACCCTTCCCACCAGCCAGGCATTGTGTCCCATACTTCTACACCCTTCCCACCGCCCAGGCAGTGTGTCCCATACTTCTACACCCTTCCCCATTACCCAGGCAGTGTGTCCCATACTTCTGCACCCTTCCCACCAGCCAGGAATTGTGTCCCATACTTCTACATCCTTCCCATCACCCAGTCAGTGTGTCCCATACTTCTACACCCTTCCCATCACCCAGTCAGTGTGTCCCATACTTCTGCACCCTTCCCACCGGCCAGGCATTGTGTCCCATACTTCTACATCCTTCCCATCACCCAGGCAGTGTGTCCCATACTTCTACACACTTCCCACCACCCAGGCAGTGTGTCCCATACTTCTACATCCTTCCCATCACCCAGTCAGTGTGTCCCATACTTCTACACCCTTCCCCACCACCCAGGCAGTGTGTCCCATACTTCTACACCCTTCCCACCGCCCAGGCAGTGTGTCCCATACTTCTACACCCTTCCCATCACCCAGGCAGTGTGTCCCATACTTCTACACCTTCCCCATCACCCAGGCAGTGTGTCCCATACTTCTACATCCTTCCCACCACCCAGACAGTGTGTCCCATACTTCTACACCTTCCCCATCACCCAGGCAGTGTGTCCCATACGTCTACATCCTTCCCATCACCCAGGCAGTGTGTCCCATACTTCTACATCCTTCCCATCACCCAGGCAGTGTGTCCCATACTTCTACACCCTTCCCATCACCCTGGCAGTGTGTCCCATACTTCTACATTCTTCCCTCCACCCAGGCAGTGTGTCCCATACTTCTACACCTTCCCCATCACCCAGGCAGTGTGTCCCATACTTCTACACCCTTCCCATCACCCAGGCAGTGTGTCCCATACTTCTACACCTTCCCCACCACCCAGGCTGTGTGTCCCATACTTCTACATCCTTCCCATCACCCAGGCAGTGTGTCCCATACTTCTACACCTTCCCCATCACCCAGGCAGTGTGTCCCATACTTCTACACCTTCCCCATCACCCAGGCAGTGTGTCCCATACTTCTACACCCTTCCCACCACCCAGGCAGTGTGTCCCATACTTCTGCATCCTTCCCCATCACCCAGGCAGTGTGTCCCATACTTCAACACCCTTCCCATCACCCAGACAGTGTGTCCCATACTTCTACACCTTCCCCATCACCCAGGCAGTGTGTCCCATACTTCTACACCTTCCCCATCACCCAGGCAGTGTGTCCCATACTTCTACACCCTTCCCACCACCCAGGCAGTGTGTCCCATACTTCTGCATCCTTCCCCATCACCCAGGCAGTGTGTCCCATACTTCAACACCCTTCCCATCACCCAGACAGTGTGTCCCATACTTCTACACCCTTCCCACCACCCAGACAGTGTGTCCCATACTTCTACACCCTTCCCACCACCCAGACAGTGTGTCCCATACTTCTACACCCTTCCCACTACCCAGACAGTGTGTCCCATACTTCTACACCCTTCCCACCACCCAGGCAGTGTGTCCCATACTTCTACATCCTTCCCCATCACCCAGGCAGTGTGTCCCATACTTCTACATCCTTCCCATCACCCAGGCAGTGTGTCCCATACTTCTACATCCTTCCCATCACCCAGGCAATGTGTCCCATACTTCTACACCCTTCCCGTCACCCAGGCAGTGTGTCCCATACTTCTACACCCTTCCCACCACCCAGACAGTGTGTTCCATACTTCTACACCCTTCCCACCACCCAGACAGTGTGTCCCATACTTCTACACCCTTCCCACCACCCAGACAGTGTGTCCCATACTTCTACACCCTTCCCACCACCCAGACAGTGTGTCCCATACTTCTACACCCTTCCCATCACCCAGGCAGTGTGTCCCATACTTCTACACACTTCCCACCACCCAGGCAGTGTGTCCCATACTTCTACATCCTTTCCATCACCCAGGCAGTGTGTCCCATACTTCTACACCCTTCCCACCACCCAGGCAGTGTGTCCCATACTTCTACACCCTTCCCATCACCCAGGCAGTGTGTCCCATACTTGTACATTCTTCCTACCACCCAGGCAGTGTGTCCCATACTTCTACACCCTTCCCACCACCCAGGCAGTGTA